>NC_034412.1:49562700-49706720 GCF_002078875.1 Numida meleagris
GCAACCTCCTTTCAGGTAGCTGTAGAGAGCCATAAGGTCTCCCCTGAGCCTCCTCTTTTCCAGACTAAACAATGTCTTGGTGGAATGAGAAACATCCACGAAACTATTGCAAAATCTGCAGCTACAGGTCTTCCAAGCAAGCGCATATTCTATTATCTAGTATCTAAAATTTATGCACCTGTCCTAGGTGTAGAGGTTTGTGTATGTGTATATATAACTTTCTGACTTTTATAATTTCAATCGCTTCATGAAATTTTCAGTGCAATCTCATTAAAAATTTGAAAACTATTCTTTTGACTTGAAAAAATCTCTTCCAGTTCTTCCATGTGGAGGCATTCTTTAAAAATACGTGCTGTCAAATATGTTTTATGATAGCAATTAGAAAAAAACACTCTCCTGTTGCAACTCAAGCAATTGCACATGAAATGCAGTTTAGGTGTTACTGCTATTGGGATTCGTCTCACATGTTTTTACAGTTAAATATTTTCAAATTTAACTCTTTTATTTATTTTCTTATTTTTTCTAACTCAATCTCATTTAGTTGACCTGGAAACTAGATATAAAACCAGCTGTGTTTGAGTTCAAATGTTAGGTGTGTAGAAAAAGAGAAACATTCTTGTTTATTATTTTTTTTGTCATCAAGTGAATAAATTTAGTAGGACTTAGATTCACTTCAGGTTTTCTCCCTGAAAGATCCTTATTAGGTTATGATTTACCTGGAATATGCTGTAGTAATGCAAGGTACCAAGTTTAGGAGAGAGAATGCTAGTGTATTATTGAAATACCTGCTCTTCTTAATCCCTGAAAGATACTTCTAAAGACTTCTATGGCTGAGATGCTTTTCACTATTGGACTTGGTATTGGGAAGACTTATAAATGGACAACAGTATTCAAAATTTTGAAGGCCAATTATCAGCTATGAAATTTCAGAACTTCTGGATGAATACACACTTTAAAAGGGGCAACCTAAAAGCACTCTTGCATGTGGCTGTGTGGATTACTGAATACAGTCTCAGACCAGTTTGGAAACCATTACTAAATATAGTATCCATTGTTTCTCCTTGCATAGGAGGATGTGAAATAGGCAGAGAAAATCTGAAATCTGTAAAATTTATCTACCTGTAAAATGGGTCAGTGATATTTCCTTCCTTTTTTTTTAAAGTACTTTGAGATCTTGGTGAAAAATAATGCACGTGAACAAAATAGTAGTGTTACGAGTTACTAAAACCTTAATCAGAATTATAATTTGCTTAAATTTTATTGTCTCTAAAATCTCGTTGCAGTAGATAAACAAGACATGAAGCAAAAATATCAGATTTTTTGTTTCAAGTAACTGCTCGGGGTTCCCTTTGTAACAAAATAAGCACAAGGTCATGGGTTAACTCTAATTTTCTACCAAAATTCAAAGATGTAAATGCTATCATTTAAAAAGCAATTATAGATACGATCTTCTATGAGATCATATGATAGTTTATAGCTGTAATGCTGAAACACAATATTTTCTGATGAGAAGGTTTGGTGCCAGACACTGTTTTCTCCCTTTTAAAGGCAGAAAGAAATGAAGCAGATAACCTGCTAAGGATGTACTTACTTAAGAAATCATTGATTGTATAATTACTTTAAGATGTAATATGTTTGCAAAATTGCTTTAACACATATTAATTGGAACTAACATTCTGAGTGCAAACTTGAATCTAATGTATTAATAGAATAAGTTCTTTTGGAGGATCTTAGGAGGATTAAGTTATGTACTGCAGTTATCACAAGGCACTTTCATAATACACCTATTAAGGCCAGAAATGCAGTGACTTTGTTTTAAAAATAGTATATATGCTTATGAGAGGAGTAGAAAATGTACTTTTGTTATTTCTTTTTTAAGCTTTCTATAAATTGAAAACTTCTGTAAATATCTGGGATCATTAAATCTAACAGAAAATGAAGTTCCTTGGCAGTTGGACAAGATGATCTCAAGTGATCTTGGGATTCTGTGATTCCTGTATCTTAGAAACTTGTTACAATAATATGAGGACTGCTCCAAAAGTAATGTCTCCTATTGTATGATGTTGGCCCTCAATGTCAAAGGCAGATGTTGTTGGTACAGCAGTAGAGGTTGAACCTTCCCACAAATATTCTGTTATATGTTGTCGCTGTGTGATAGATGGCAGCAGAGGGGCTGTCTGACACAAAGGTGTCTGACATGGAAGCACATATGAAGCAGTCTGTCACTGAATTCCTCCATGCAGAAAAAATGGCACCCACTGACATTCATTGATGCTTGCTGAACATTGGTGGAGACCAAACAGTTGATGTGAGTGCAGTGAGGCAGTGGGTGGTGCATTTCAGCAGTGGAGACAGTGGGTCACCTCTACTGGTGCAGATTGTTACGAAGGTAGCATGCAGCCTCTTGTTCATTGCTGGTAAAAATGCATAGCTATTGATGGTGACTGTGTTGACAAGTAGTGCTTTGTAGCTGAGAGTTTACTCTATTAAGTAGTGTCATTGTACTATTCAAATCTGTTGTAGTTCCCATGGAAATAAATAGGAGGCATTACTTTCAGAGTGACCTACCTAAAATATGTTGTCTTTAAGTCATGGGATCCCTGAATAATTCCAGGGGAAAGAGACTTATGAAGGCCCAAACTTCCTAAGAAGAACCATCTTTAGCATTCAGTCAGGTGATTTGTGGTGTCCCACATCGCGGCAGGGACATCTCACCACCCTAGAGAGAGAGAAGGGTGGCCAGGGATAGCCTTGGGCATTGGTCACCTTACTGTGGACAGACGCTTGTCAGCCTGCAGGTAAAGGTGAGAATCGGGCCCCGTGAGGAGAACCAGTGTCAGACGTTGTCACGCAATAGTGGTGCATGGCCATGGGGTCAGGGCCCATAGGCTGGCATGGTTTGGTGACAGCAGACATTTGGGCAGGCCCTGGTCCAGGGTGGCTGACGAAGGCTGGGGGCTGGCAAGTTGCAGATTTCCCTTGGCTGTGCACTCTATGTTGGCAGCCAGGGTGACATGCACTGGGCCCTTGTCTTGCCCAGTTTGCCCATTTCCAGGTACATTTGAGGGGGCCCCACAGCCCCGGTTGCACTGCCTGTCTGTATCTACATGCCACTGGCTTATTTTAAGAGGCAATGATTCTCAAATATCTTTTTAATGTAGTAAGGTATTTATGCTGCAAGGTATTGCAGAGTTGTAGGTGCAGTAGCTGTCTACACTGAAGATGCTATTTAACATGATACTGTGAGCTAATACATAGGAATTATAGTTCAGTTGATTTCAAAATACAAAGTCTTCACATTTAAAAAAAATTGTGGTTCAGGCTTGCTTGTATTTGAGCTGTTTTTGTTGAAACTGATGTAGGTCTAAAGGTGAAATCTGTTTACGCTAGAATTACAGTAATAGTAACTATATATGCTATGCCTCCTATCTCTGACTGGCTGAGATATCTTTAATTTGGACTGTAATTCTCTAGGCCTTTAAAATATTGGTATAGTGGATACAGATCCCCTTACAGTGGGGTCAGGATTTGTGACCAAAGTGAGAAATGTATTGTTACTCCAGGAGATTCTGTTTCCTGCCTGTTTTCTTGTACCTGCTGTGAATTTTAACTTCCAGTTGAGTTTAACTTCATACAATTGTGACTCCATGCAGGGTGGAAGAGGTAGTTTTGGTCTGTAGAACCATCCAACATCCTGCTGACACTTGTGTTAACAGTCTCTGTGATATGAGTAACAAGCGCCTCATATGTGCTTCAATGTGTGAGACTGGGGAATTATTTTCCAGGGAACTTTCAGAGGAGACTGTGACAAAAAGCACTTGTCTTTTGTTATCTTCAGCACCTAATAGCTTTGGTTTTGTAACAAGTTATCTGTTTAATTTTCCACTGTATCCTAGGCATAACTTGATGTGCTTGTGCTAGGTGGTTTTTCTCCATGCATGTGTTAAAACCGTGAACTATAGTCTTGAAGTTAAAACTAAGATATGCGCAAGTTGCTTTGTTTTGCGTAGGCAGGTAACTGTATTTCTCACTCTAGAGATTAAGATTAGTAAAAGTAACCGTCAGAATCTTTGTGCTGTGAGTTAATTTAAAAATAATAACCTTAAAAATAAATGACATTGGAGTACAACTTGTCTGTCTAATTAAAATTGCTGGAGTTTGTTTTACTATGGTTTGCAGTGCTGAAATTCTACATTTTGTTTTCTGTTGGTTTTTTTACCTGCGAACTACACATGCGATATGGAAAACATGTTTATTTTTTTAAGGTCATAAACATCTTTAAGGTATCCAGGAAAGTTTTCGGAATGTTTGTGCCAGTTCAGTTTAATGATCTTTCCTTTTAAATCTGCAATGGAGGAATAGTAATTTTAGCTCATATAACAGATTTTGAATCTTTTTCTTTTAATATCCGTATTCAGTCTGTTCATAATATAGAAAGGTAAAGGCATTTTCATACTCGCTTAAACGCTTCTAATATAGCGAAGGTGCAGCCTTCAGTGATTAGCATGGTATTTCTTGTTTCCTAGAGACCAAGTGCTAAGTCTATTAGACATTTCCTGCTATTCTTTTGAATTGTAAATACTATTCTTCTAAATTGAAAAGGCCAGTGTGGGGAGATACTCATGCAATTTCCCATCTATTGAAGATGTAGATTTGAGAATGGAGAAACAATAAAATGCAGTTTTTCATAGAAATTAAGGCACACTACAGATGGAATTCCCACTCTTGAGCATTCACAAGGAGCAAATATTTGGAATGCCAGCATCGATTATTTTCCTTTCTCATGATTTGTTTGAAGCAAATATCAGCACGTTATTAAAGCAAATGGTCAAATGCTGACCTCAGCTATCCTGGAGTAAAGTCTGTAGCAACTCTTTTTAGTGTCAGTGAAATTATTCAGTGACATAAGTGAGATCAGAATTTGGCCTCCTGCTTTATTTCTTCAGAAAGTCTTTCAGTATACAAATGCAGATGTTGTAATTCTTAAATTAAGTGATGTGGCTAGCATTTGGAATGACAGCCAGCGAGAACACAGAGACCTTACCACCCAACATACACTGTTGGTATGAATTAATGTTTATTGCCAGATACAGCTGATCCAAAGGCAGGAGAGAATGAAGGGAAAGGAGGAGGAGGAGAAAGCCAACTGGGGTTCAGGGAAGAAAAAAAGAAAGTCCATAGAGGGAGAGAGAAGGGAGAATGAAACTGCAGAACCTACTGAATATTAGCTGTGGGTCTCAGGCTGAGAGGAGGAGGACCACCCATGGGGAGGACAAGTGAGCCTAACCTTTGCTTGGAATCCTGCCTTCTTCCAAATGCAGGGTCCCCCGGAGCAGCTGCAGCAAAAAGTGTTAACTAGCCTTAAGTGCAGGTATAAACTTCACGTGGTCCAGACATGAAACACATCCTGTCAGCTGTATTTATATCTGTGGATCTCGTTCACGTGACATTTATCTGGATCTTTTTCTGCTACCTCAAGGCATTTTGTAAATGGTCTATATTTTCTTTTTCTGCCTGTCTGAAACAAAGCAATTTGGGATGGCAGCAACGTTCCCATCCAGAATTCTCTGCATCAACTGCAAAAGGCAAATCTAACTGTAATGAAGGAGTAAGGACAGCATTTGATTTTCTCATGGACAAGATTTCAGTTTATTTTGCACCTTAACTTCCAGGCATTCCTTAAGAAAGCTTTGGGGCAATGCTTTTTCTTCAGGAGAGAGAAAGCTTGCAGGTGCAGCTGTGTTTTCTTTTCAAAGTTTTGATTGTGAAAGCAACCCCTTTCTTTCACTTACTCACAATGGGTGTGCTTTATTCTTAAAAATACATGTTGTCGAGTTTACAGGATAAGAATGTTGGGTTGTTTGGTTTTTTTTTGTTCCCCCCCACCAAGATTAGCTGTGAGGCCTGGTTTGATGATGCCAATAGTTCTGTCTCCATCCACACTTTCATTTCTGAAAGCTGCGGCAGAACAGAATCTTCTTGTAGCTCTCCTATGGTGGGGGGAGAGAGGGATTTTCAAAAGGAAAGCTTTCAAGAGGGATCACGTTTTCATTGAAAGGTGTGCTTTGCTGTCTGACTAATAAAAGCCCTCTATAGAAGCCTATGAGCTTCAGCTCAGGCTGTCTCTTTCACTTGTGCAATAAGGCATACTTTAAAATAATATGTTTTGCATTTATTATTGATGTTTTCTGTACAGTCAATATACTTAAAAGCTGTGTGTGCCAGTACCCTTACCACAGCTGGCCTTGATGAGTAAGAGTTGGAGGCACCGGAGTAAAACCAACGTCACATTTCCAGAGTGTATTTATGTACATAGTTTGAAAGGTGATGAAACATCTGCAACTGCTATGCTTTCATTTTGATGACAAAAGTCCGTATAGGTTGAAGGATCAGCTGGTTAAGTTCACTCAGGAAGAAACTGTTAAGGGCAGAGACATCAGGAATTCACTACATTGCGATTTAGTTGGAGTGTGGGAGATCGTTCAAGGAAAATACTGTTATACACTTGTATTGTATTATTATACACTTACTCTTTCCAGACAAGTTGTCCACTCACTGAGAAAGATGATACTTGTCCCGATGAACCTTTGCTTTAAGCATACACCCTTTTTTCTCCAGAACAAGAATAGAAGCATCATGTACATCAACAATAATCAGTTCTGGCTGTATAACCAAAGGAGAAATCTGTCTAGTCAGGTGGCAGATTTTTGTTTTCATTTTATTGCATTACATTTTATTTTTCAAGGCTACAACCTCACTTTGTTTTTGAAAGTCTAATAGAAAATGTTATGAGTCTGGAAACTGCAAGGGAATGCCTTTATTACGGCATGTTTTAAAAAGCAGATGAATAAACTTTGCTATAGGCGCTGCATTCTTGTAAATGTTTGGGGCAGTATGTGAAGTGGAAAGCACGGTACAGTCTTGAATAGTTGCTTACAGCAAATCTAGCCCTAATAAATCAGTGCTGGGAGTGACACATAGTTCCAAACTAGAGCAGCTGGATGTGCACTATTACAGCGTAGTTCTCAGCTTATTTAAGTAAAGAGTCTCTTTTTTTTTCCTAGCAAAACCTTTTTTTTTTTTATTCAGGAGAATGGGAGCAGTGCTTTAGGGCTACTTAAACAGTGCCACAGAGATAGGTAGTTAAAAACAAAATGAAAACCTTATTCCAATGGAAAAACAGAATAGCTTTTTTCCTCACTCTAAAAATAATAATCCTACTGTGTTTTTTTGGTAGCAACCCCTTAAAAGCCTTTTTATCTCTTGGCACTGAATGTATTGAGGGCAACTGTGTTGCACATTACTGTGTTGCACTGGGATATCCTGGCGTTAAGGAATATTTTCCTTTTCCCATTGATGCCAGCAAAGCCATGCTGGGGGTAGAACTATTATTATATGAATATTATCAGCTATTGTGCTCCATAGCTGTTATTGCTGTTTGCTAATAGCTTCTTTCTAAAAGTGGTTGCCTATTAGGGAATCATTCACTAACCTGACATATTTCAAACAGATAACGCTACTCAGGCCAAATGTTTCTGATTTGTTGCTCCGTACCAACCCTGATGACTGCAGGAAGTTATCATTTGTGTGATTAGGAGTTTGAGTAGCACAGCACTGGATACAGGTGTCTGAATTCTGGAATTGGTGAGGTAGTCTGCAAACTGTTGTTGAAGAGGGATAAAACAAGACCAATGTAACTTGATCTGCCAGCAGCATGAAATAAAAGTCAGCTATGTTACAGTAATTATATTCTAATACACTTTCCCAAAGATACTTGATAATGATATATATGTAATGTCTATACTGAAGTTGCATAAACAATAGCTTATGCAGAACAGTGCAAGATTATCAGTCTTTTCTTAGAAATGCCTAAGCTGCTTCTGATCAGAGGTTGAGTGATAAGTAAATCGTAACATGACAGTCATGGATGAAAGCCAATGTAAAGGAATAGGAGGCTGAGAAGTTCACCTCCTCCTTTCCAGCAAGGGGAGGATAGAGAGGGTTAAGAGGTTTGCCCACTGCTGGCAGAGGATGAATAAAACATATTTTGCTGTCACAGGATCAGTTAGTTAAATGGGAAGGCTGCATAAAAATGTGCCATGAGAACCATTGAAACTTAGCTTTTCCTATCCAAGTGTAATAAATAGTCCACTGAGAAAATAAAATGCTTAGGTTATATGGTATGCCTATCCTGTCCATAGCATTATTGATTTCTGTTTGGATGTAATTCTGTTGTCTCTATTACTGCTAATAGAGCAGGTTTATTTATTTGTTTATTAGTGTTAGCTTTAGCTACATGCAACAAGATTGACTTTTTTTTCCCCTAACTGAAGTCTTCTGTGTTTTGGTCAGTGGTTTTCTATAGGATGAATAACTTGTTACTGTACTTTAACTATATTCTTACAATACAAGTACTCGTTTAGGTATTATTTACCACAGCATACTCCTGTGAATAAGAAGGAATTTATATCTTTTAAGTAAGCTGAGGTTTCCATTGTTAAAAGGGAGCTAGGACAGGTTAATCCCCTAAAATGAGTAACTGAAAAAATTACAGAAAATACTTAAATAGTGTAAACTAATAACATTTTTTTCAATTTTCATTTTGATATCTGAATGAAGAACCAGCAAAGGAACAACTGACATTTTCATTCCCAACTTTGGGAATAAAAAAGTATTAAATGATGAAATTCTCATTTTATTTCAGGTCATTGGTATTCTGCTACTGATCTTGGTGGATTCTCAGTCCCATTTCCTGTGGGTTGCATTGTGTGATAGGACACAACCTGAACCCATTTATCAGGAGAATTTTAAAACCTAATACCTGTCAATTTTTATACCTGTCAATTATGTGAGCAGACTGTAGTAACTTGAGGTAACAAAACCTTTGTGTTTGAGCTGGGAAAGGAGGTCTGCTTGTACCTCTGGCTTGGAGTGTTAATTGTTACAGCTATGTACTGTTAGGAGCCTGAAGGGAAATTTTTATAAGCTTGTTCCGATGTATGCTTCAGTAGTGAACTTTGCTACTCAGGGTAAAATGTTAAAGCAGGTTTGTTGGATTGTCTGCAATTTTTCTATCAAGATTATTTTTCTTCTTGAGTCAACCAACTGACCTCTGAAAGAGTGGGCAATTTTTTGAGGCCTGTACTGTGTTGCAATGCCTTTGAGATTTGTTATTTTCTTTGATAGCTTTAAGCACATCCATTTTATCTAACTCAAAATCTTCTCATGCAGGACTATAGCATGTCTGCTTAGAGGAAGAGCACCAGCATCTACATACAGCAGATTTTTTTTTAGTAAGCAACGAGAAATGGCTATTTGTAATGCTGAGGATGTTAGCAGCCACAGCCAATTTACTTTCAAGAAGTTTTCTGTAAATGAGAGCTGTATGGACAAATGCATTTTCCATTTCCTTCAAGAAAATCTAGACTTCTCTTTTACACATTGTGATGCAGCTATGCTATTCTTGCTTTAGCAAAGTCAATCAGTTTGCCCCCAAAATGTTTTTTAAGTGAATAGTGGTTTTGACCTTAATATAACATGATCCCAACATCAGAAGGACTGTGGCTGGCTTCAGCTGGTGCAGGGGTCTGCAAACTTTAGCTCTGTGCTGTGCCCCTGCCACAAGAGTTTGTTGCTTTCATTCTGCATCTGGGAGCTGGTTTGGAATGAAGGGGCACAAATAATGAATCGCTTCTGACATCTGTAGAAAGCAACAGCTGTAACTCATGGTAGAGTTCACTGGTGGGACAGGAGGTTTGCATTGTGTCCTCTTTTTCTGCTGCCAGTAGTTTACTTTTTGTAGGCATTAAATATTAAAATAAAAATGATTGTATATTATAAGCACTTCCTTTGATGAAGTATACAAATGTCATTTGAAACAAGGTGAACTAATTCTATGACTGATTTAGATTCATTTGCATCTCAGCTGTGGCTGCCACTTTGGCTGATTTTTCTACTAATAAAACCCGGACGATAGTGCCCAGGCTAACTTGTAGAAGAGTTCTGAGGTGAGATCACTGAGCTTGTTAGGATTTGAAGGGCTTTATTTCTCACCTGGCTATGAACAGAACCCAGTGTTGCAGGTATATCAGTAGAGAGCAAAAATACCTTTTGCTCACATTTAGTATTTGTCCTGGGTGTGGTGGCACAGCTTGAAGGCCTCCCCTCCCAGGGAGCTTGGGGTGGGCAAGGAGCTGGGAGGAGACACAGCCAGGACATCTGGCCTCAGCTGACCAAAGGGATAGCCCATGCTGTGTATTGTCATGCCTGGCAATAAAAGTGGTGGGAGTGGGCTTTTCAGAGGTAGCTGTTGTTTGGAGGTTGGCTGGGCATTGGTCTGCTGGTGGGAGGTGGTGAGTGACTGCCTCTACATCCCTTGTGTTTTGCTGGTTGTTTTTTCTTATGTTTTTGTTTGACTTCACTTATTAAACTGCCCTTGTATTGACCCATGAGTTATTCTTACTTTTGTCCTAGGAGGGAGCAAGCTGGGAGCTTAGCTGCTGGCCAGGTCAGTCCTTTTCTAAGGTCACTATAATTTTGACATTGCGACTTTAAAACTTAGATTTATGAGATTTGTGCAGAGGGTGAGACAGCCCAAGTATAGAAACTAATGCAAACCCTCTTTTCTTGTGCCAAATCTGAAATCTGTTGAAATGGGAAATTTCTTTAAATGCATAGACAGAAGTAGTGTCGGCTGCAAAAACAATGAAGCTTTTCAACAAACTGGGGACCTCCCCCATAAAACCTCAGTGGTTTTATGAGAAAATTGTTGCTTGCGATCTGGAATATCAACAGGATATACTTTATTTCTTCATTAATAAATATGCATGCATTCACCTAGGTCAAGATTAATGCCACTAGTCAGTTGGTTTGGATTTAGAGTAAAACAAACATGGGCACAGAAACTACTCACAGAGACTGTGCTTTCACACTGTATTAAGTCAGCCAAATATTTTTAAACTTCAGATCAAAGTAATCATACGTGAGAGGTGTTTGAAATACTAATCCAAATTAATTCTTGGTTCCTGATCTCTCTGCTTCAGGGCTTGGAGGAAAATGTAGGTTAATAAGAAAAATGAGCCGTTGTAGCAGTTAGCAGAAGAAGGAACTTTGGGGAAACCTCCTAAGAATTCAGATTAGAGCAGAACCTTCTGAGCTGTGGTGTGTATATCCCTAGCCGGATGTAACAATCTTGAAGCAGAGTAGGGAAAGGTATGGAATTAAGGGTGTTGCAACTGTAGCTCTTGCTGCTACTACTGGATGAGTTTTGCCAACTCCTGAACTGAAAAATAAAACTACAAAATAGCTTCAGCAAAAGTTCCTGGGCAAATTAAATGGCAAACTGGCCTGGGAGAATGAGAAGTATTGAAAACAAACAAAAACCGATAGCGGTCTCCAAACCTAAAAGTGGTGCATGTGTCTTGGGCTACAGTTCCATTACATTACAGGGGTTTTTATTATTTAAAAAAAAAAAAAAAAAAAAAAAGATGATGTAATCTATGGAATAATTTCATCTGTGACAAATTTGCATTGGACTTCTCTCAGGCTTTTCAGATCCTTTCACTGGAGGTCCTTTGAGCAACACTTCAGGCTATTAATTGTGAAAACTCATCTGCAGACAATCTCTGTTCAACTGAGATCAGATACTGAATTATCTGAAGAATAAGCTACAGAATGCCTTCCATTTTCAGTGACTGGGAGGAGGATGTTTCCAGTTAATTATTTTCTCTTGACCTTAAAATGTGTAGTGCTCTCCTAAAGCCCAAAGAGCTGTAGGGTATTTACTATATGTCACGTACTGGCTTTTCTTCTTCTCTGACTTGATCTCAGGCTGTGAAACTGAACTCCTTATGTATTAGACATAAGGCTCAATAGTTTGGAAAAACTAGAAAATATTAAGCACAGAGTTGCAAAGTATTTGAGTTTCACTGTCTTAGTAAATATATAAATATACTTTTTCTGTCCCTGTCAGCTTTCTGATGCTGATAGTTTTTATTCTAATCTGAGCAGTGTTATGTTGTTAGAGGCTGTGCCTTGGCTACTTTTTCTGTCCAGCATTGTTTTGATCACTTGGTTTAAAAAAAAAAAAAAAAAAAAAAAAGTTTGTCTTTAATATATTAAAGAATTTTCTTATTAGATATAATAAATATGAAAGAAAAATATTGGACTGCAAACGCTTATACCTTCCCCCAGAAGTAAATTATCATGTATGTCATGTTTGTTTGTTTTTTTTTGTGATAACACTAACTTTGCAGTCTAAGCACTCAATAGATATAAGCCTGATTCTAAATCAGATAATAATCCTTAATAATTCTGAGGTGTAATTGGGTTTCCCACCAGAGGATGAGTTTGTGTATTTTTCTCCAGTCTCAGTTTATCTCCTCCTTTCTGCTTGCTCTTCATCCTGGATTGCCTTCTTGTAGATCTTTTTAACCAGATCAATTAACAGTTATTTGTTAGAGAGCTGTTATTTAGTGTGTGTATGCATGTATGTGTGTGTGTCTGTGTGTATATATATATAGATAGGTATATTCAGTTTAGACCACACATATGAAAGAATCAGGGTTTTTTTTTTTTTTTTTTTTTTTTTTTAACAGATTATGGAACTCTGGTCACAGTGAATTTAAATTATCTAGAAAAAAATCTTTTTTGGTTTTCATCTTAAGGAAGAGCTAAGTAATGTAGGATTAATACTCCTGTATTACTTTAATATTTGAAGAACAAAAGAAAATTAATTAAAATCTGAAAACCAACTCATCTGTTTGTACACTTGCTTATCCACTGATTTATTTTTTGTTGATCATTTTGTTCCTTTCATTGCATGTGGATTTTTTTCTTAATTGGATGTTGACTTAGCTTCTAGATAAAATAGCTGAATTTTTCCCAATTACAGTCTCTTTTTTTCCTGAGATCCTGCTATACCAAAGGCTAGAAACATGCAAAAATCTACACCATGAAGGATATTTACAAATGCCATGATACAAATTACTTCTACAAATGTAAGAATAAAGTTCTGTAGCAGTCCATCTTTGCTGTAGGAGATTCAGTGTCATGTAAAGCAGCCACCAAGTAGGATAAAGTTTGTTCTAAGTAATCAAAAACTTGACCACATAAAATTTTATTATAGTATACCTGTGCATATTCCTGTGTGTGATATGAATGTTACTTCTCAAATTTCAGAAATATTCTTTGATTTCCTATTTGACCGAATGCACAGAAAGTGTAAAAGGACATCATCTGGTCCTAACCTGCAGGTTTCCTTGTGCAGTGGTGAGGACAGTAGGGCTTCAGTTTCATTTGTGTTGTCACATTGATGGATTAGCCATCAAGCCAACCCTTGTCATGGGTTATATGCCAAGTGATGTCTTTTCTATCAGATTCTAAAGAAAACAACAGGCTTTCCAATCAATGAAAGCCTTAAGGGGATCCTTTCTAGTTGTTAGAAATAATGGTTGAGTGAGAAAGTCAGGCAAATCAAAATGTACATGCTCCTGTTGTCACTGTAGTTTACATACTGGGTGGAATATGCTTAATATAATCTCTTGACCTCCATTAAAAAAGTGTTTTCTGGATATATTAAAATCTCTTCTGAAAAAAAATTCCACAGCATAATCATTTTCTTTTTAGGTACTTGAGGTAGAATTTATTTTTCAGAAATATTTGGAAACTTTATTATTATTTTATTTGTTTTGTTATACAAGGAGAGGTATGTTGCATTTACAGCTTGTTTGCCTCATCAGTATGGGGGTTAGAATTTGCATTTCCTCTAATGGGAACTTCATTAAAGCACCAAGATTAATATTTTGAACCTGAACTCTTTATTTCAACCGTTCTGGACTTGTTCCTGTGCTTGGGGAAATAAAAAAAAAAAGAAAAAGAAAAGAAAAAAAAGAATGTATATGAAAATGTGAAGAGATAAAGAACTAAAGAAGATGTCAGTATTGGTGGACTGTGGTGCTAAGGTGTGAGTAGTAAAGAAAGGTCTAGTCTCATATGAATCCACTCAGCTCCTGTATCAGTGTATTAAGTGTTTCTTATAGCCAGGCAATCTCATTTAAAGAAAATCAGTATGTTTACCTTATGTGGAAAAGTGCTGTAGTTCGTATATATAGGGCAACTACCTAAGTTAGTAGTCAAATTCTTCCAATTAAATGAAGTAAACAAGGCAAAACATTACGAAGAATTGAAAATGAGAATTATTATGCCTAATGGAGTGGATGTTTTTGGTACCCATACAAATATACATTTTATTTTTTATTGTTGTCCTGTTTTGCTTTAATATTGTTACATCTCATTCACACAATTTTATCAGCTTTCTGTGTAGAAATATTTCCTTTAGTTTGTTTAAAAATAACAAATTTAGATTCTGTGCAATCTTACTCTTCTGCCATGTGGCACATTACTAAATATTACTAAAACTTGGACTGCTGCACTTGCATAAATGCAGTATTATCTGCATTTATCTGCATCTTTTCAAAACTAATGGGAGATTTAATGAGCTGTATTCTGGACCTTTGTAGTTTTATGGTAGCCAAGCTGAATGAAATGATGTTTAGTACATGTTACTGAAACTCATAACAAAGGTTAAGCTTACGAAGGTTATGTTTCCCAAGGCCTTGTTAGTATGAATGACCTATAAATCTGTCAAATTTTATTTTTAAGAGGATAGTTGCAATTATGAGTTGCAACTGTCCTATGTACTTTGAGGTTTTTCTCCTATCCTTATGAAAATCTGAATCTCCATGCTGAAATCGGAGAGGAAGTTAAACCCATATTATGTGGCAAGTTGCTTTCAGCAAGTTAAATGCTCTGTTCTGGTATTTGTAACACAGACTACAGTACAAGATTCTGCATGGAACATCTAAATATAGAGTATATTATTTTTTTTAAAAAAGACAACTTTTCTAAGGGAACTTTTAAGACTACTTACAGTTTAATGAATTTATTCATAAGTTAATCTAAAGTATTTTTGGGTTATTGGATATTTTAATGTTCTCTGTTAGAAAGCTGTGTTCATTAAAAAAAAAACATTCTGACAAAGCAGAGCTTTTAATTCAGTGCTGCAATTAACTTTTAGCATTAATCTGCCTCTCTTGTAATTGAACTAAATACAAAAATGAGATACTTCAGACAGTTAAAGAAAGGAACTTGCTTGAAATACTTAATGTATGTGAATATGGTCCAATTTGGCAACCATAACTAGAGAAATAGCCTTGCAACTTTGTTCCCCCTTCTTCTCCACTAAATGTGACTAAGGAGGAGTGTTTTCTTCTTCACAATAAGAGGAAATTTCATTTGTTACTTGGCAACTTTTAATGTTATCTCTGTAAGCACTGCTTGAAGACAAATTACAATACCAAACAGGTCTAATGCGAAAAACATGGATAGAACATGGGAAAAGTATATAATTTGGTCCTATGAATATCACTCAGTTTTTTTTTAAAGGTAACCTGTTCTATACTAAAAAGCAAGAAAATGAGGAAACTTTGTTCTTTCAATCTAGTGTCCCCAAGTTGTTTTCAATTTCTGTCAATTTCAAGTTCTGTGTTTCATCTTGCAAACAATAGTTTAAAGTTATCTGTGTTGCTGTAAGGGCTGAAGATGGTGACAGAAAACTAAAACCTTCATTTCAAATTTTGGAAGAGGATCTTGGAACTAATCCTGATATCTCAGTCGGTGATCCAAGAACCATTTGCTATTATGTTTAAGAAGTCCTGAATTAAACCTCGAGTCTCTAGTCAGTGTGTCCAAACCTCACTTGGTTAACAGCGGAAGTTTAAGGGAAATTAAGAGATGTAATGCTTCCTGAACTCCGGAGTTAAGATACTATTTCAGTTAATATTTTCTTTTTAATCGAACATGATATTGAGTGATACAGCAAGTAGGAGTAGTCAGCACAGAAACCTACTCTTGTTGGTGATGTGTAATTATGTTTTTATCTGAATTTTCTGATCTCATTAGTCCAATTCTAATTGGACTGTGCTCTGTAATGTGTTTTCTTTTTGGTTACATTAATTTTAATGGATTACTGATAATAATGATCCTTAATTGATAAACTTCCCATAAAACAAAGAGGATAATTGTTATCAGGGTTGATAGGTACAATTGTGCAAATAAATTAGAAGTAAACTAGATATAAACAACCCCTAGATCTATTGAAGGGTTTTTTTGCGTGTGTTCTGCCACGGATATGTCATTTAGTTTCTGTATAGATCTGGTTCCCATTCCATAATATGAGGTGACTTATTCTTTTAACAATCTATGGTTTTATAAAGAGTAATATATTCACACTCCTATTGGATCTAGTTTTGTACACAGTCAAAATACTATTTTCAACTTCTTTTTAGGTTTGTTCATATGAAAGGTCCTGACTTTCTATACATGTAACAAAATATATCACAAATCAATTTAACAAAATAAAACAGAAAGAAAGTAGCTTTGTATAACCAGGGATGAAATAGCTGAAATAAAATAATGCTGTGTAGCATAAGTGCAATTTATAACAGCTACGTGATGATAATTCAGAAACTATATTAGCATCTTACTGTGTTTTTGCTTCCTTTATGTATTCAGATTATTTCTGTGTAAATTTTACTATGCATTTTATTTTCAGTATTTGATTTGTAAGTAATTTTGAATCCGTATGTTTCTTTCTCTTAACAATGCTGAAACATGCTGTTAAATACATTGTAATTCTCACAGAAAATCTACATTAGAATACTGAAATAATAATATTCTTAGTTACAATGTTTTTAATGTTGTTTAAATTTCTACTCAGAAACTAATAGAAGAAAATAAAAGATTTGTGTCAAATTATGCGGTTTCAGTCACTGCAAATTTGCTTGAGATTTATAGAAGTAAAAGAATGTTGGTACATTTAGATTAAGCAAAAAGTCTCAAATTTTCTATGACTGCTGACAGGGGAGATCTGTATACATATACGTATAAATATGTTTTTATATCTCTCTATATAAATTTCACTATTCTTTAGACAGAAAAAGAAGGTATCTTTTAATGCTATATGCAACTTGGAGCTCCTCTTGGGAAATTGGGTTGCTCTTTGGGGTTTCTGTGTTAGAAATGGTGGACACTGGCACGTGATATATGCAACTGGAAGAACAGTCTGTGAAATAGACACTTAAGAGTGAAGCCAAGTAACCATTATGGCAGTGAAATTAATTCACTGCTTTGGTGAACTGTACACCTTGTCTTTCTCGCAACTTAGCCAGAAGCACTTTTTATTATTTTATTTTAAGGAAATTATTCTGAATCAGAAGTCATAGAACATTGTAGAAATTAAGTCTTCAAAGCAGGGCATGGGGTTGTTCAGATTACTCTCTCACTCCCTAAGGAGTAATGTTTGGATCTTAAATATTTTTTAGGAAATAAAAATATACGAGTGCGCATGCATGTCTAGCATCCCTGAATAAATTGTGCCAGTGTTTTGCTGTTCCTATCACTAGAAAAGATCTTTGTGGAATTGAAGTCATGTTGACTAATGTCTTTCCATGCTTATAAAAAAAAGCTGCTGCAATTTATTTGATCAAATGAACAACTAGATTTTCTAAGACATCTCAAAGGCAGTTGCTTTTATGTATTTTAAGAATGTTGTGTTGGCTAAACAAAGATTTTTTTGTTCTGGTTTGTGAGTAGAACACAGAGTAAAATAATATCCCTCTGTTAAACCTACAAATATATATGCATTTTTTTACTCTAAGTTGTTCAGCAGAAGTGAAATATCAGGAAAAATACAAATTCATGCAATTTGGTATCAGCAGTGGTGATGGTAGATGTGAAACAAAGTAGTAGTTTGTGTACTGGCGTTATGTTATTTAGCTAGATAGCGATGTTTAAGTATCTTGTAGGTTCAAATATGATTATATTCAGCAACATAATTCATGGGGATTGTTATGAATACAGGAAACACAATTGGGAAGATTTTCTAAAGGATGATATTTTTAAAAGCCTTAGAAGCCTTTGCTAAGAAATTGTTTTCCAAAGAGGGAAAGCGGTCAAAATTCATTGTTTGGATTGAACAATAGAAATAAGGTAATCTTGTCCCTGAAGTCTCCTTTTACAACAACAGACAGGAAGATGAGAAGGTATTTCTTGTGTACTTCACAGTAAGTCTTCCTTAAACAGGTGCAAAATGAAGTTATATTAGAAAAGTTTTAGAAAACCATGCTGCTCACATACTTGTTTATTGGATCGTGCCAAACATGATCTAAGTGTCACTGTAGTCTTCAGCACCTTGGCCTTGAAACAACATTTAGTTGATTAGCTCACCAAGGTAATATCTAAACAAAATGTTTTTGTTCTGAAGTAGGTTTTTTTTTGTTTGTGTGTGGGGGGGTTGGTTTTTTCCATAATGCTAATTGGCTAACTGTGTTAGAGTCTGGTAAAATGCAGTTGTTCTGTAACAATTTTTATTTTTATTCTCTAAAATCAATCTGAGGTGTAGTCTCTTTCCCATTTTTTAAAATAATATGTCTAATGTGTTCTAAATCAGAGGTTTACCAAAACTGATTTCAATAGTAAATGTATTTTCATTAGTGAATTAAAGATTGAGAAGAAAATTCCAGAGGGAGGAAAAGAATGTGAATTTACTGTAAAGCAAAAATTATTGTCTAGATTTAATGAGTGATAATGATGGCATATTCTGTGCAGTAGTTGCAACCCACTTTATCAAATTATACCAAAGTCATTTGTTGAATGTTACTCCAAAATAAAGTTAAAGCAGATGTCTAAACAGAGAAAATAAATTGTTTAAGTGAGGCCAGAAAGAAAATAAAGACCTTACACAACTGCCCTCCTTTATTAGAAAGAAGCTTAACTTCACTGATAATTTAATCTATTTCAATGTTTTATTCACCTTATGCATGTGATTAGCCTGCGTTAGCAGAATTAAATGCTTTGGCAGTGTTCTGACTAAATAACAACTTGGATACTAATAAAGATCAAAACACAGGAACAGCTAACTCTTATTTCTACTTGAACAATGTACAGTAGTTGTTTCCTTAAATGTTCAGTCTAGCAATTAGTTTTGGTGTGTGTACAAGATGATTGTAATCAGCCATTGCTTCAGATTATAAAGTAGTAGCCATGTTTTGATGTTCAGCTATTCTCTCTCCTGTTTAGCTAGTAAACCAAAAATATATTAGTAAAAAGTATTTTGCACAGTGCTACATTAGTGTCAGTGGTTTACGGGCATTCGGCCCGGTTCCATTACGAAGGGGATGGGGGACCCACAGGCCCACACCCAGGGAAAAGGGAAAAAAGGGGTAAGGAGATGCCTGAGAGCAAAGAACAGCGGCAACAATCTGAGGAGAAACAAACTAATTTACTAAATAAAATATCGGAATGCAAAACAACACACTATAATACAATATAATTACAATTTAAGCTGATAAATCCAATACAGAGAGAGAATGTCCCAAAATCAAGGTAGGCCTTACTCTACTACCGACGATAAGACGGCTGGAGAGCGAGGTGCTGCCAAGAAGAGAGACGGGTGGAAGAAGGGACAAGGTCTTGTGATCTGCAAGTTTTTATACTGCGAGCTTTTATCTTTTCCCTCTGGCTGGAAAATGGTAACAGAGGAGCAAAGTACTGTGGGGACTGTAGTAGTCCTTCTCTTCTGAGAACCAGGTACATTCACTACATGATGTTATGACGTGGAATACCAATAACCGAAAATCACAAAACCATGACAATTAGCTGCTATTCATTTCACAACAGTGGATAGTAATATTACAGATGCTGCATGAAAGTGTAGGAAGATTGATTTTTAAATCATGCCTGGAAAGTCACTGCTGTCCTGTTCTGAAATACAGCAATTTCCCCGGTGAACTTGTACGGATTTCAAATGATGTTTTTTTTTTATTTCAAATGAGATAAAGGCCTGGAATTCTCCAAAAAAAAAAAAAAAAAAAAAAAACCAAAAAAACCAAAAAAACCAGTCTCCATTAGGTGATACAATTTCTGCAAGTTAAAGTCTTATATTTTATTTAAATTTAGGTGCCTCTCAACAGAAGCTTAAACTATTCAGTCTAAAAATTAAGCTAGTATGATAGTGGATTAAAAACATTTCAGTCCACAGAAGTTTCTCTGTTCCTGAAGCAATCATTTGTAGGCTAGCTATACTTTCCTCTTGACATTTGAGAATAACGCAGTGTGGAATCTTTACAGAAGTTACAGATGGATGGTTCTTTACAGCTTGAAATTGCGCTGGAACTTGTAAAGTTTTATATCTTTATCTGCTGTATCTGAGAAGGACTATCATCATTTCTATTTGAAATGTGTTGGTTTTTTTTTGTTTTTTTTTTTGTGATAAGGCTAGAAAAGGCTGAATGAAGGCTTATCTTTTTGAGCGGGATGTCAGAATACTTCTAATGACTGTCTTGTGACATTCATCTACCTGGCAGTGAAATGTGTCAATATCTTAAACTTGAACAGATGCTGAAAGAAAAAAAAGCCTTTATTTTATGGAAAAACTGCAGATGGGGATCCATGATTCTATGAAGTATAAACTTGATGATGGGGAGAGATGAACCTGATAAATGCTCCTTGTTCACTGACAGCCTATGTTACAAATACAAAGAGAAATATGAAGAGAATATGAAAACCTCTAGTCAGCGTTAGATTGTTTCAAACCACAGAGTTGCAGGGCTTGGAAGGGACCTCTGGAGATAGAGTCCAACCTTCTTGCTAAAGCAGGTTCCCTACAATAGGTCACACAGATAGGTGTTCAGACAGGTCTCGTTCCTCTTCTGTGAAAGAGACTCTACCATCTCTCTTGGCAGCCTGTTCCAGTGCTCTGTCACTCTGACAGTAAAGAAGTTCCTCCTTATGTTAGTATGGTACTACCTGTGTTCCAGTTTCTGACCCTTGTTCTATTGATGCTTCCCACTGTAAAGAGACTGCCTTCATGGACTTGATTCCTGAACTTGAGGTATTTATATATTGTGATGAGATCCCCTCTCAGCCTTCTCTTCTCCAAACTGAAGAATCCTAGGTCTCTAAGCCTTTCCTCATATGGTAGATACTCCAAGCCCTTTTTAATCATTGTGGCCCTCCCCTGGACTCTTTTTAGGAGATCCTTGTCCTTCTTGAACTGGAGAGCCCAGAACTGGACACAGTAGTCTACATGTGGCCTCGGCAGGGCAGAGGAGGAGGATCACCACCCTTGACCTACTGGCCATGTAGGACACGTGATAATTTAAGAGGTGCATTTTTTTTTATAATTAACTCCATGCCTCTTTGTAACGTGCACCCATACACATGCTTTTAATTGTGTTTATTAGACAAGACGTCAGTTGTGGATATTACAGAACAGTTTATATAGAGCATTATTCCATATTCTTAAAACACTACTTAAACATCCAACAATATTCTGTCTACTGTAACATTTTAGATCCTTGATATTTTTCTAATGTCAAAACTTAATTTAAAAGTTGTTTTCCTTATTATTTTTAAGAAACCAAAATAAACATTTTAAAATGTCTAAAAACACTTATTTGATTTTTGAAAGGAAACAAGAAAAGAAAACTAATTAACATTAAGGACTGCAAATCATACAACGCTTTATTTGTTTAGGTAGGCAAGCAAAGTTACATGGTAGGGTGGAGGCAGGATTTCCTAGCCATCAAAGTTTTTTCCCATATAATTATGAGTCCCTATCAGCATTTTGTGTGCACTTTTCTTTTCCCATGTGCAAACACCTGGCAAAGCTGATAGTACTCTTTCTGCAGTCTAAAATCCTGCGGTGGTTACTGCTAACCAGGTGACCTTTGTATTTACTGCAAAAGACTAATTAGCTTGAAGGGAGTCTTGTGCCTGCATTTAGAGAGACCGGCCTCAATTGTGGATGGATCAAAGCAGAGTAGAAAATTGCTCATGTGCAAAGATGGGGCTAAGCCGGATACAGGAGTTCCGGAAATGACAAATTTTAGGGAGGGCAGGAGTAACAGTTTGAAAACTTGTCCTCTGGCATGGAAGGAGGAGAGGGAAAATTTAATTTTGGTGATGGTGGAGTGAGTCTACACTGATAATATAATTTGCCAACTTAGTCTTGTGGCCTTTCAAAGCAAAATGGCAAATTAGCTAATTAACTAAATTAGCTTAGCTAAATTCAGGGGAAGACTAAATAACCCCCAAAAGATTTATGGAGATAATTGGTCATTAATCTGATTTACAAATTCATTTCATTTCTGTTGAATGAATAAGAAAGATTGGTGCGTTTTGTTGTGATTTGAAGTCTAACTTGATTTTTAGGAAGAAAAACATAGGACTTTTTAAAATAGAGAAGGGCCTTTACACATACATTCTCTCTACTGTATTTGTGCACATTTTCTGAAATCATACTATCGTTTGTGAGTGTGTGTAGATATATCTATATACACACTTAGTGTATCTACTGTTGTAAATGAAAAATTCCTAAGTTCTGTTTGTATTTTTGTATCTTGTAGGTTTTCATAGACTGTACAGTATCTAATAAATAGAAGTTAACTACAGCAAGGTAAATTTAGTTCAGGTTCATTAGATGTTTTCTGTATCTTATTAGGATTTTTCATGTGAACAGCTTCAACAGACCAAAGTAGTTGACAGTAAGGCTTGGTTTCCCCAGTTTCTTTAATTTCACAAATAAAGAAAGCAAGATAGGTATTCTGTCAAAAACATCAAAATTCATTGAATATATGTAGCGTAATTAACCACATGTTATCCATGCACAGTACACAGCGTGTAATAATATATGCAATATCATATTTAAAAGATTTTTAAACGTGTTCTAAATGTTTCTTTTGTGTTCATTCTCAAGTATAGATAAACTTTACACTGCTCTTCTGTGATTTGTTAGATTTAAAAAAACTTCTTGGTCTTGTGTTATTTTGTCTTATGTTCTGTACAGCCTTCTCATAATTGAAAAAAGCAAAGATATTTTAATAATCAGTGTTGTTGTAGAATATTTTTGTATCATGGCAACCTATCAATTACATTTCACTGGCTTATGGCCTTTTTTCTAGTTACATAGAAGTTTGACTGCTATGCAAATTTATCTTTGATTAACATGTGTGCAGTGTCTTTCATTTGCCTTCCTGGGTTACCATAAAAAATTTATTGAAAAATAAAGATTTTTCTGGATATTTTTTGCCATCTTTGTCCTACTGTGTAGAGTATTAGAGCTACTCTGGTCACTTCATGGCACTTGGAAGAGTTAAAATACTAAGGGATCTGTGGATTTTTTTACTTAAGGCTTTGTTTCTAAATGAAGTAGTTCACAAAAATACTACATTGGTTAACTGACTTTACTAAACATAACTGTTAGGAAAACTAAGTTTTGACAACAAAATGGGCTGAGATCTGATTTCATTTCCTTTGTATTCAGGTAGACCTTTACCCTCAGGAACTGGGCTGTGGGTTTTTACTTC
This sequence comes from Numida meleagris, assembly GCF_002078875.1. NCBI lineage: Eukaryota > Metazoa > Chordata > Aves > Galliformes > Numididae > Numida > Numida meleagris. Next base: position 49,586,127 of record NC_034412.1, read on the forward strand.
TGAGAACCAGAGGAAACAGGATGTCGTATACTCTTGTCCATCAGTGCTTGAAGGGAGTTCATCTGCAAATTGTTCAGTCTAAAATTTTGAGTCCCATTGCAAGACATTTGAAGATGGAAAAAATGTTGTATAGTGCTTGTTCTTCCTTTCATTGCTTCCGGAGTGCCTTCATTAGCAACCCTGTAAAATCCTGTGCTTTATCAGATTTCATTTATCACCGTTAAGGATGACCCCATCATGTTTGCCCATTGTCCACTCGCTAATATATTACCTTATAGCTGTCAAACAAGTAATAGGTGGAGGTCCATTGGGCTGGTACTTCCTGCTCGATTTCAGATGTACTGATAAAAGGGTTACTTGGATGTCCGTCAGCGTTTGAGGGGCTGTCAAACCAAGGCTGAAGGGTTGGCCTTTCTCTCTCTTTGTATTTTAAACACACATACACACATCCCAATATCAGCAGTGTGAAAACAAAACTCCCAAATCCAGATATACAAACTTGTATTGATATGCAGCTTCACTGTGAATTTCTTGCATTCTTGAGTCTTAACAATAAAAAAGACTAACAATTAATGTATTGTTTATGAAATAGCTGAAGAGATGCAAAGCAAGAAAAGCTGTTGCCTTAGAATATATCGTTATTTAAAAATTTATTCTTGCTTTTGTTATGCATACCCTCATGAATGTGTAAGAAAAGTAAACTGAGCACTACTTATTTTATGTTACCAGATTTTTACTTGATAATAGTAGGGAAAATACATCCACTTGGTTCATGTCATCAATTTAAAAACTTCATATTCAGAAAATGCTGTGCTGGTTTTGATGTCAGAATTGAATCTAGCTAGTATAGGTCTCTATTTAACTAGCTTGCACTGTAGTAGAAATTCATTTCAAAATAATCTTGTCTCTGGAATATTTTACTGAAACTTGGCAGCTCTCTCTGGCTATTGTGATGCTTGAATTGAGCAACTCAAACCCCACTAGGGTGTTAACTAACTTAATCCATAAATAAATAGAGAATTATAGGTAATTATAAATGCTCACAGTTGGCTCTATGTATCTGTAAATCTTGTACATTGTTTGAAAGTCTTATTCCAGTAATTAGAGGGTGGAGTGTTTAGTGTTTCAGTAATAAATAAGAAAGGGGAAGGGCGTGTCTTCTTACTTGATCAATTTCAAGGCCAATTTGGTAAGCTGAAAGCTTTATGCACTTATTGGCATGGACTTCTGTAATGGATCAACTGGCTGATTATAGTATGAGGAAATGCTATATACTTAATGCTTATCTGGAAATTTTCCCGAAGACATGGATCTTCCAAGGTGTGATGTGCCTTCCACTCAAATAGATGTATACCAGTGGTAAGAACAAACAACACATTTGGAAGAGTGAAGAGTCCCTGAGAAATCCTATATGCAGCAGTAAAACAAAGAGGTGAGCTTCAGTTAACCTTTTTAATGAACACCTACAACCGGATATTTACATTCTGGAAAAGCACACAGTGAAGAAACTTAAGTATTGCTTGGTGAATAGTGATACTTTCTATTTACACTTACTAGAGCAAGTCTGTACTGGAATGCCAATGCTGTTGAGATCTATACATGAAATGGAGAGACTCTGTTGTGTTGGTGAGTCTGTCGCTGAAAGTGACACTGACAGAAGCTGTCTCTTTTCACTGAAAGGGACAGAAAGCAAATGATGACCCAGGAGGTAAATAAAGAAAGCTGGGCAAGGAGGAGACACTGTTAGGAGCATAATAGAAATATGGTTACAGTCTAATATGACAAAAACCGTCATGGTAAACAGTAGCAGAAGAAACAGGAAACTGATGAACTAGATTAGAAAGAAAAATAAGTTCATGTTTACTGGAAGAAATTAGAATTGGCATGATACGCCAACAGGAAAAGTTACAGAGAGTGGTAATTTTTGAGAGATGATTATGAGGAAGGTTATGGCTTGTGATAGGGGATAAGTCTGTACTAGCAAGCTTAGTTTTAGCTCCTCATGATTAAGTGCCAACAGGTGATTGTGATTATAAATTTATGGAGTCTTTTGCTTTTTCACTAAGAGGAACCCAGCTCAAGAATGCTGCATTATGAAGGTTGTGCTTCCACTTTTTGTAAAGATAAGAATGATTTTCTTTTTTTTTTTTTTTGCATTATAATCTTTGTTACTTTAATTATTTCCAGTGGTTACTAGATAAATGTGTGGAGCTTGCATATAAGTTCTGGAGTACAGACATACCATTGGGTATCATTTCTTAAAGAAGAGGTGAGATGAGGACAGTATTGTTCATGTAATACCCACAGCTCATTAGAGACCAGTTCTGTAGGCTTTTGGTGTCCAAATACAACAAATAATTGTGTAGCCAAAAGTGGAGAATCATTACAAAGTAGAGTGATGGTACTGAAGTGGACCAACTTTGTCAAAATAATTCTGTGATGATATGGCATATAAAATATTTGCCTATATATAAATTGTAAAATATTTTAAGCATTGATATTCTTACTTGGTCAAAGTTTATGTAACTTCAGTAAATAATATTTTGGCTTATTGAAGGTCGTGGTTTTGGTCTACGGTTCATAATGGATATTAAATAGATCTGAAGATGAGATTTTTTTCTCAGTAAACCAAAGATTTTGAAATTATCTTTCTGACGGTAAGTGCTAGGATGAATCTTTTCACATTTTTTTTTATTCTGTGAAGACAAAAACCTAATCAGACTTCTTTTTTTGAGCTTTGTTTCAAAGTATTTAAAATATATATATTGACTTGCAAAAATTTGTCTGAGATTAACAGACTGCTGTGCTGTTAATGTTTTTTTTTCATTGTAGTTGAAATGTCAGAAATACACATGACTGAAAGTCTGAGCTTGCAGAGTAATAGCATTCAGTAAGATGAAATTTTTGGAAAACATTTGGGTCATTGATTTTTATGGAATTAGAAGTAATGAAAAGTGATCTACAAGACTGTCAGAAGTATCTTTCCTACTTCTTCAGCAATAAGAATATACAGCAAAGACTCGCGTCATTGTCTTTTTTAGTAAGTAGTATATCTTAGTCTACTTGGCAGATAGGTATGTGGGTGACTGAAAATAAGCCTGTGCTTGTTTGTCAGAGTACAAGAAAACAGCTGAAAATTTCTATAATTGTTGAAAGTTTGAGTTCGTAAAAATTACGTATTAGTTTCAACCCCTTTGTGTCTGATAACAAATGATGAAAAATAGCTAGTAGGCCTACCTTCCACCAAGATACATATGGTTTCTTGAGGAAAGACTGAAAAGGAAATCTCCTTTAAATATATCCACTGACTTGCTGATAACTACCAGATATTACTGAATAACAAGACTTTATGAGAAATGTAATAGAGAAGAAAGAATGATGTGTATTTAGAACAGACTTAAATGAATTAAAATCTGTAATGATATTTTATTTTCAGTGGTTGGTTTCATGTACTCTTACGGCATTGTTCAGAGTTATTACTCTTCTTTTTCTTGAGGCTTTGCTGTTCTTGATTATTTATTTTTTCTTTTTTTCACTTTAATAATAAATGTAAATGATCAATTTGTTATTTGGTTAAACTCTAGTTCTCATTTTTAAATACTATTTCCACTTTATATATCAATATAAATTAAAAGAGAGTTAAGCTAAATATTTCAGGTAGATTAGATTAAAACTAACCTTTCCTACCTGCCCCCTTTAAACATACCGGTTTGAGAACTGAAACATGTTATTCACTGAATTTCAACCTTAGCTGGCTGGAACTATTGTTGATTTTGAGTGTTTTGATATAGAAGGAAAGATTATGACGTAGTTCCATTCATTCTTATTTGAAATATCACAGGATGTGGTACAGAGGCAACTGCTTTTCCACCAAAAGCCACAGCCTCTGAAATACTCAGAACAACAGAAATAATGTCTTTTTATATTTCATTTACTACAGCAGATCTATGGGTGGATATATGTCACCATTACCATGGGTAGTCATTGGTATTTCTGAAGTTTGTTTTGTTTTATTTCCTTTTCAGCTAGAGCTGTTGCCTTCCTTTGCATTTGGCTGATTACAAACCCTGGAATAAGGCCATCTGGCTTGGTTGCAATCGAGATAAGGTTGGCAAGGAAGAATCTTCCGAGCAAATGTCAAAATCTGTAGCTGCTCCCTCAGTCAATAATGCCCGCCTGCAAGATGTCAAACTGGTTTACAATGGTTTAAATCTTTTCAGTATCGTCATTTTCTTCTTACTTGAGATACAGATTTTTCTTTTTAATACTTGTGGGGATTTTCTCCTCCTCATTAATAAATGCCAGAAAAGGAGATTTAAACCTTAGGTCAGTTCTCTGATGACTTTCTATGGGTGATATAGAACCTCTAGAAAGAGACTAGACTGATCTTACTTTGAACAGAGGAAGATGATATTGAAGAGAACCAGCAGTTCTCTTATTTATCAGCATAAAACAATGACAGAGTTTATGCTGGTTTATGCAGCTATTTTTGGCATAGAAGAGTTGCTGATAGAGTCTTTAGAGCACAAGACAGAAGTTCAGAATAGGGGAAAATAAAAGTGATTTTCTAGAAGAACTATGAAGAAACCAAATTAGTAGTGTGAAATACAGTTGGAATCTTCAGTTGGTGCTACTTGTGAGAAGAGAGAGAGCTATAGCTATCCTGGGTTTTGACATTCAGTGCAATAACTGCAGTTACTACAAGGCAAACCAGAAAATTTTAGTTTCCATCTATGCATGTGACATCAACTTTTGCTTATCTAAAACAGCAGGTTTGAACTGTAGGTTTTCTGAAAGGGCTTGACACATTCTTGCATAGAGTGGGAAGTGGTGGATTAGCTAGATTTGGCTGCAATGTTCTACTGTAATCTTGACTTTAAAACATGAAAAATGTTTGAAATGGAAATGAAAAATTAAGATAAAAGCCCCATTCTTCTCACCTTTACTCACAGGTAGGATTATTGTATTCTATATCAGCAGTGGCAAGGCTGTGAACAACTTACAGCACGACTGTCATCCATGCTGACTACACTGCTATGCTAATCTGTGGTTAACCTCTATTCTAATACTTAGTGATAATTACTGTCTCAAAGGTGGCTTCACTAACACCTGAAAAAATTCACAGACTACACCCTATGGCAAAAAAAATTAACTGTAGACAAGATATTTACATTTTGTTCGTATAAATGCAAAATCCTGCAAAATCTTCATCTTTTTTTCTGTGTTGCACAATCTCAATTTGAGGGCTTAAGGAAGCATTTGTCTAATCCATTGTCCATTTTCTTTTTGCATTTACAATAAGTAAATCTGTCTCTACATTAAAATGATGAGTTATTTCTGTAGATAAGTCTTGATGAATAGAACAGCTAGAAGGGACCTTCAAAACTCATCTTATCCAACTCCCTGACCTCCTCAGGGCTAGCCAAAAATTAAAACATATTATTAAGAGCATTATCCAAAGGACTATTGACCACTGATGGGCACAAGGCATCAACTACCTCTTTACAAAGCCTGTACCAGTGTTTAACCATGCTCATAATGAAGAAGTTTTTCTTAATGTCCAGCCTGAACCTTCCCTGGTCCAGCTCTTGCATTCTTTTACAACCTGAGAAGATACTGACTTTACTAGAACCTTAACGGACCATGAGAAAGGCCTCAGGGTATTATCAAGGATAAATAAGAATAAGTCATTCATTCAATAACATCCTTAAGGGAATTAATTCAAGGGCTTGGGAAGAAGGTTGTGCCTGAGGTGTTTCTTAGGAATCAGCTCAGTTTTCATTCTTGTTTGTAGCAGTATTTTTTTAAAATATATTTTTGTTGTTGTTGTTTCTCTTTCTTGGTTAATTTTTGCTTTAGAATGCTTGATTTAATTGCTATCCATGTAGTACATGATTGCCATATTGCTTTCTACATTTGATTTTTTTAATCTTGTTTTTCTATGAAACTCTGATCAGCCCTAGAGAAACTTCACAATGTTGTTTACATGCCCAGAAGGTCAAATACACATTCCACTGACAAATTTTATGTTTTATTCCCAAATTCATACTTAGCTTCTTCACACAATAATGATCATGATGTGTGCGTGTGTGAAAACATCTTTGAACAGGTACTTAGTGAGTGATGAGGTTTTAGCAATGCAGCAAATCAGCTTAAAAAAAAAAAAAAGAAACCAAACAAACCATAAAACAGACTTCAGAGAAAAAATAGATTATATTGTAAGGGCAGAGTAACAATAACATCTTTGGTTGCCAGCGTATGTTTATACTTGGTGGGCTTTTGGCACAAGTAATTCTGAACTCTTTTATTAAGTGCCTTTTTCCTGTAAATTCCCTATAGCAATTTATATTTTAGTTGATGGTGCAGCTAACCTGTCTCTAAGGCAACTAGGCTCACTTTGTACTTCTAAGAAGGAAAATCATAAGATGTACATATGGATATGCTAGAACAAGAGACAACCATAAGGAATTTAAATACTACCCACATGCTTTTCATTCCTATCCTACTGTCTTGTTCTCCTTGCTTGTACATAGGGTCGGGTCTTGTATATTCATCTGAGTCAGATCTACTAGTCATGTGATTGAAACCTTAATTGAGTTTTATTAAATGAAGGCGTCAGCAAGACCCTGGTTCTAGAAAGGAAAAGGCTTAGGATGAAAAAGTCATGTATTTTAAGGCCTCTATATGGAATGGTCAGTTTGTTATTGTAAGGTAATATAGGACAGTTAGAATTTTACTTCTACCTTTTACTTGTATAGTTTTTCTTTGCTGATTTTGCTTCTTCTCACACATGAAAAGAAAATAAGGCCTGGACCATTTATAGTAAGCATTTACATCAGGCAACTTCCTCAGCATTTTCTGTTATAAGAGAAAATTACAAGAGTTTTTTATTTATGTCATCCTCAAAAAGTTTTCCTGTTATCTCAGGTGATGGTGAATTGGGGGTTGGTGAACTTATAGGTAAATTTGTCTTGAAGGAACTTTCCTGCAGAAGGAAAATATGCATGTTATTGTATCTGTCCATTAAACTCTTCTGTGAGGTTGATTTACTTAAATTCTTATAGGAACTGAAAAAATCATATTAATAACTGTAAGTAATTAATATAAAATATTATATTGAATAATGACTGGACAAATAAAGTCGTCTTTGAGTGAAAATTTCTGCAATGTGGTAATTGTATTTCAGTGCAGTATAACCTTATCCTCTTTCCACTACAGAAGCTGACCCTCAAAATTATGTGGAACTGAAGAATCTTTAAAGCAAGAAAGTTCATTTGTATTCATTTTTATTCAAATATTTTCAATAGTATACAAGAAAAAACAGTTTCTCTTTATTTGTTTTTCTTGGAATGTTAGGTTGAAATTCAAAGACCAGACACATCTTTCATAAAAAGAAGGTTCACAAAAAGTTCTTTACACTTCATGGTTAATTTATCTTTACTGAATACAACTGAAGAAAGATTGGGGCTTTAGCTGTTCTTAAAATATGCCACTGTAACATACTACCATTGAATATTGCCAAGTTTCTGAGCTGTCAAGCGGTCTTTGTACTCATGGCTCCATGGAAAAAAAAAAAATTGATTTCATGCCATATGAAGACATATAAATAGGAAGGCCTGTTTCCTTGGAGGATATAATTTTATTTTATCTGGAGAGAATATTTCATCCTCACAGCATCACAGATTTTTCTAAATGTTATCTTGCACTTCATGTCTGTTTCTTTGTTTTTGTCTTGTCTTTCTTTTGATGATTATGTTCTTGAGAGGTTATTGTGTGTATATATCTCACTTATGCAGTATTAAAAATGCTGCTAGATTTAATTCTGATTGTAAAACTGTTTTCTGCCTTTATTTCCTTTGGCTTATTCATTTCTCTCCTTGACTTGAGACAAGGCACAAAGATATTTCTGTAACCAGTATTAAAAAAAGTGCTAGTGTACAATATGGATAAGGTCTTGTTCTACTCTTTTATACCCACAGTCTAAAGATATGTTAATTTAAATGAAGATTTCCAAGTGGATATAACAGTGTTTTTTTTTCTTGTCCATTCACTCTCCTTACCCCTCAACTTCTGCTTTACATGATCCAAGGAAAAACGTTGTCTGGTGATTTCAAAGTTATTGGCCATCAGCTTCTACCCTTCTTTAAACTTAGTATTCACCTCAGACAATTCCTTGCAATAAACTCTGAATTTAATTAGAACATGGAGAGAAATGAAAATGAATTAAAAATTGCCTTTATGTACTTAATACTATTAATGTCTCTGGAGGTATTTTTTGGGAATAAAAGCTGCCATATTTTATAACAACGCAGATATTATGAACCCTTATATTTATTAGCTTAAGAAAATAAGGATGAATTCCGGTCTCCCCTTGCCTTCCCAATTTTATTTATTTATTTACTTCCAAGGACTTTTGTTTCTTACGTATGTTCCCTCTTATTTTAACATATTAGTCCAAAAAGATTTTGGAGACTCTAATATTTGATACAGGCAGACTGCAGTTGTTAATTGATCTCTTTACTTCAACACTGACCATTTTAAAATCTGAATTACTTGAGTTATTATTTGAGAATAATATTAAGGTTCAGGTTGTAAGATCAGCCAGTTTCAACTGCTCCCCACCTGAGATGCCTCCTACTAAATCAGGTTGCACAAAGCCCCATTTAGCTTGACCTTGAGCATTTCCAGGGATGGGGTTCTCATTCTGTATTCCTGCTGTTAAGAACATTTTGGTCTGTTTGAGGTTGTTCATGTAAGTTTGCCTATGTGTTTAAAAAAAAAAAAAAAAAAGAGCTGGTGGAATAATGGTGTTCAATGACTTTTGTGAAAAACTAATCATGAAGTATGGTCATGAAAAATTGAAAAATGAGCAAGCAATGCAGATAAAGATGATAAGCAAGGTTGAACAGATTGTGATGAATGTAATTATTGTCATATCTGCAAATTTGCTGTTACCTTTTTGGACTTTCCTCAGGTTTTATTTGTTTAAGATTTAGTAAATGATGCATTCATTCTTGAGAAAGCTGAAGAACTTCAGCTTTGTAGTTTTGTGATGAGGTAAATTCCAGTAGACAGAGGAAATGGAATCTTTGATTGCCTCATAGGTTATACCTGGAGAAATTTGTTTAGAGGCATTGAAGATAAGTGCTGAATTGACACAGTAGGCTGAAAGAAGACCGTATAGCTTCCCATGGGAAATGTCTTTGTTAGGCTACTCAATCGGGTTGTCTCACATGAGTTAAATATTTGAATCCTTTTACCACAGAGAACCGTTTGCCACTGAGGGAAAGCAGACTAGTCCTTTACAGCCCACTTGCAGCTTATCAGTTAGGAAGGATTGATAATTCCTGAAACAGTTGATTGTGCTAAGATTGTAGAAAGATAGGTAGCTGCTACCATTGCCAATTCTTTTTGCCTTTCTCTACGGCTGAAACCCTAATTGAGAAACCTAACTATATTTATCGTCAGCATTGAGTTTGAACAACATGCAGTAAAGCTGTATCTAAAGAGCGTAAGAAGAAATAATTATTTCTGAGCAGCATTTACGTTCAGCAGTAAGTTCACAGTGTGAGACAGCAGTGCAATGTAAAGAAAGTTGTGCAATCATGCAAACTCTCCTTTTGCCATGGCAAGGATGAGCTTAGACAACTTGAAACTAGAATTTACAGCCTAGATTTTGGTTGTTAAAACTTGTAAGTTGTTAAAAATATTTAAATAGTGCATCTACAAATAAGTTGTGGAATGCTTTATAAGATTGCAGTTTTCCAGTCCTTCTGATCATTCTTTCTTATGGAAAACAAACAAAAAAAACCCACATACCAATGCATCCATTTCAGATCTCTAAGTAGCTGTGTGATATAACTGAACTGTGACTTCCCAAGTGAAAACTCAGTCTTGCTTAATTCGCTGTTTCTTCTTCCTCTTAAATTTTAGCACTCTTCTTCCTTATTGATAAGTAAGTAAATAAATAACCTAACTTACATATTGAAACTAACCACTGTCCCCTCTTGTATAAGCATTGCTATCAGAGAAAAAGATAAAAAAGGGAACATATCAAGTATCATTATCAAACTATGCCTAGGATTAGCTGGGATAACACTAACAAATACACAAAAAAACCCATCAACCTAATTGCTCAAATATTTTGTTTATTCCATAGTCTCTCCGCATTCTCAAGGTAAATATAAATAAGGTGTTCATCTACTTGAATAATCTGGGAACCTGAAGATCTTAAATTTAGGGGCTTATGAGGGCAGCTGCTCATACCACTGTGTTCCTACAGACAGGTTCCTCCTTCAAAGAGCAAAGGAAATTATGTTTATCGTCTTAAAAGAGAGTTGGAGGAGAAAAAGTTCTACTAGCTCCTTTCATTATGGAACAGGGTAAGTCCTCTCTTAGCAGCTGAGCACACAATAATGTAAGAATATTAAACACTTCCTCTGGTGACATTCTCGTGGAGTCAAAACCCAAGTAATGAAATTCAGACTGCAATTGTATAATACAAACCAAAAGAATTATGGAAAAAAGAAAAAAAAAAGAAAAAAAAAGAAATGCAGAAAAACTGGATTTCAATTCCAAAGTCAAAACACAGTGAAAAATATTCTTGTAGGTGCAGAACCAGAACACACTAGGTGGTGCTGTAATCCTAATAGCAACTGCTGAATAAGCATCTGTTGCACTTCACTACTGTCAAGATAGAACTTGTTGCAGTTAGCTTTTTATAAGTTTCCAAATACTTTTGAAATTTTACATATTTCCTGTGCATTTTGAGATGCTGTTACTGATCTTTTATTTGGTAGGAACAGCATTGCATGCTTTCATTTGTCATATTTTAATTTTTTGGTCAAGTGAAATCAAGACCAAAAAATATTGATTGTCATTATACTTAGGATCCAGATTGTGGGTGTGAATTTGCCTTCTATTTTGCATTATAGATGTTATTGTTATGTATATATTTTAGTAATTGGTACTAATATCATGACACTACTCTATTTAGTGTGGACTATCTTCCACCCTGCAATAAAATGTAGAGTAGAAGGACAGGGGCACAAGCAGTAACAGTGAAAGTCTTAAAAAGTTATACTAGAGGCCTCAATCCTACAAAGTATTCCCCTGGTTGCCACAGAAGTGCAACAGCAAAACCACTGTTAGGCACTGCAACCAGGACAACAGAGAGGTATCCGATATATTAAAGTATGTTATATATAACAAATTGATTGTAACATGGAATTGTAAACCACTGATGTGAGCTATGTTAGAAAGTGCATCAAAATGGTACAAAGACATTAGAAAGGAGGAAGAGAAGTTTACTGTTACACTTCTCCTGGAAAAGATAAGATCATCAGCATAGGCTGTAATGCAGCTGCAATTTCTCCAGCACTTTAACAGCTCTGTGTTATGCTTACCCCTCTTGGGGATCATTGCATGAGGAGGGGAAAGAAGAAAGAACATTTGAAGGGGTAGGATGAGGGGATGAGATTTTATATGTACTATATATGTTTTCAGATGTAGTGTTTAATAATTCTTTTACAGCACTTTCTTGCTCTTTACTCTAGGTATGTCTACTCAAGACAACGTTAGAATTGTACCACCAGTGTACCTTGAGTGACAATTTCTTGATAGGAAAAGATAAGAAAGTAAAATCTTCAAAGAAAAGTCATTGCAGGGATGAATGAAATTATTTTGGATATATTACCTGTACTTCTTTTTGTACGTATAGATTAAAGAGTAGTATGCATTCACAGTGTTCCTATTAAGCTAGTAACAGCTGAAAATACTCATCATGACGTGAATGGGAAATGGTGTGGGGAGATGAGAGCATTCCAGTTCAGTGTTTAGATTAACATTTGTTAGAGAGTTTGAACCCATACCCGAGAAGCAAATCAAAAGAACTACATTTTGATTAGTTTTGCACAAATTATATATTATTTTACTACAACAATTTTTGTTTAGATTATTTAAATACTGTTTTTTCTTATCCAGAGTCCCATGCTAAACTGCAATTGCATGCTGATACCCATTGTCAAGTAAGGTTTCATCAGATGTTTGCTATCCTGTCAGAAAGAATTCTCTTTGCTTTAGATAGGCACATATATTGCAGAAATTAACAATAAATTAAGTCTAACGATATTGGAGAATGAATAGACTCCTTTTAAAACTACTAGCATACTGTCAGCACTGACTGTATTGGAACTTTTTAAGTTAGGTTTGATACAAGGAGTGCAAGTATCAGGAAAACTTTGCTCCACCTTACTGAGACATTTTTTCCAGTTCTCTATCAAATTGCTCCCCAGGGACCACTTTTGTAATTGCAGGGTGTCATGATGATGCTGCTCCCAACCCCACTCTTGCTGTGCCAGAGCTGCTGCCATGCAGAAGGCAATGGCAGCAGCAGCTCCTCACTGGCAGTTCAGTTGTGCTGTGTAGGGGATTCCTTTTCTTCAGTGAGGCATGTGACCTCACCAGAGCTGCCCACCTGCAGAGAACAAATTAAGATGAATATGCTTTTTTATAGTGACTCAGACCAAGGGCATCAAGAGCTGTAGCACATTGGGTAAACCTCTTGAGCAATATATTTCAGTTATGGGATTGTATAAAATCCTTGTGATTTATTTTCCTTTTATCTTTTTGTAAAGTGGAATTTATTTAGGGTTTCATAATTAAAAAAAAAAATTGAGAGATTTCTTGCTGTTTCAGTAGTACGAATGGAGACATCTTGCCCTTCTTACTGTTCAGCTTCTGAACAAAATCCTGTGCTGTTCTCAGTAGTACTTAGTAACTATGAAGTTGACCAATTTTTTAATATCTTTTTATTCACATCTTCAGGCTAACTTCAGTAGATGAGGAAAATTAGATAACTTGTAGAAATTTGGATGAGCTGTATTGTTACATCCTGCAATATGACATGTCAGGGTAAGAAAATGCCATTTCCCTCAAGGAAATTGAAACAATGAACACTTATTTTGAGATGAGAAAGATGCTATCAGTTTTAGACAAAAGACCATCATATCTTATACTTATTGTGTAATCACAAAATTATAATTAAAGCTGGAAAAGAATCTTGTAGAAAATAACTTACCACTGGTGCACTGCTAGCAGCTTAATGAAGCAGTGTTCCAAGGAATCTTTGTAAGTGGTTTTGAAAAGTTCATATTGCATCCTTCCTTGTTCCATAACTGTTCAATGCAAAAAGTGACTTGTGCCAAAAACTTTTCCCTTTTCTATCCTCTGTATATTTCCCCCCTCAACTGATATAAGATGAAAGCTCTTTCTGATTGCTTACAGTAAAACTTGTCCATACTTAAATTGCTGGTAGCTTCAATATCCAAAGACAGAGCAAGTGTTAGGCTAGTTAGGGTTTTTCTCTTATGTTTGTGGGTTTGTTTGTTTTCAAAATAAAGAATACAGGAAGTTGTCATAATTAAATACCATTTCAATTCAGAGATTAATTCTGTAGAGTCCCTCAGAATTCTCCCCTTCCAATACATCTCTTTGATATCTCTCATGATACTAGTACCGTACTGGAAAAGTTTACCTGTTAACAGTGGTGAGGTTCAGGAATATCTAACATTTACAGGAATTTGAAAAAAATTACCAAATTCTTCCTGCCAAAGATGATGCTCAGTAGTTGCCAATCCACATTAAAAACTGCTAAATGTGCTTCTTGATTAGTTCCTTGGCATGCATGGAGAACATCCTGCCAAATATACAAACATGAAAACCTAGAGAAACTAGGTGCAGCTTGTTTTCTACCTCTCCCCTTGGCCTATCATTATGTCTCCTACATCAAACTAGTAATAATAAGAGCAAAGATAACTTTTGTTGTTTTTTAGATATAAAATGTTCAGGTATGTTTATATTTGTTGTAACATCCTTCTAATGTTGTTTTTCTATAGTAAGCATAAACCTCAGGACCTTAATATTTATAATTCATACATTAAAAAAAAGTCAGTCATTAGCTTGACCAGCAGTGATCTAGATATCCAAATGATTTTCTTTCTATTTAAGAATAGTCATCAGTGACCTAATCTATGTTTTTTTTCTTTGTGACATCACATCCTTCAAGTTTACAACTGATGTAAGATAATGTTAAAATAAAAATGAATTATAGGTTGAACTCTGAGGAATAAATCTGTAGTTCTATAGAAACCTTTTGAATTTAAGTTTGTGAAACTTCTTTCAGAACCCACACCATAACAAAATTCCTAACATTTTTGCATGTTAATCACAGATATCAAGGTGCCCTAAATACGTTAACCAGTCTTACCCTCTTGCTTGGAGGTATTTGAAAGTTTTAACCTTCTCCTTTTAGGTTCGTACTTCACTGAAGTTTCTGAGAGATTTGCACTAGTAATAGGATTGTGTTGTGTTTTAGCTTTTTCTGTTTAGATCTCTTCAATTTTCTTTAGCAGTCTTCAGGTTCTGGAACACAATCCATTTTTCATTCTTTAAAAAAGAAGAGAGTTAGGAGTACTATTTTAAACTTAGCATTGTCTTAGGTTATGTACACTACCAATAATAGTCATGATTACTATAAAATAAAAATGGTGAATGAGGCAGTAGGATATTTATCAATCCTCCTTCTGTAAAACCAAAAATGAGCATTCAAAATCCTAGAATGTAGAAGTCTTGCAGTGTCACTTTTGGTTTACGTTAGCAAAACAGAACAGACACTAGGTATTTTATCTCTGCAGAAGAAAAGGATGTACAGAAAACACAGAAATGTACTCATTCTGTCTCCAATTTTCATTTTTGTATTGCTGTTCAACCTAAAAGCATTCAGGAGATTGAAAATCTTCACCAAGCAATATGCAAGAACAGCCTGAACCTGAATTGTGTCCAATTTGCTAAATTTTTATTTTTGTGGGACTGAGTGTTTTATGGTAATTTAGTTTATATTTAAGGCGCAGTCAAAGAGACAAGACTAAAAGACTGAGTAGGTTAAACAGAATTCCTGTGGGAGTGATACGATGCATCCACTGTGGGGGGGGGGGGAACACAACCAAAGTAAGAATTGCTTTGGATAAAATATGTACTGTTGCTTTGAGTAAATACAAGTCTTAAATCTTTCAAGCTCTTGGAGGTCAGGGAAGTCATTCACATGATCAGTTTAATTCCTTCTTGAAGTATGTTAATGGAGGGTAAGTGTAAAGTAGAAAGAAGCAAACAAGCAAGGCATTTACACTTAAGTCTGTCGCTCTGAGTAAACTCAAGGTGATTTAATATTTTTTCTGCTTATTTGTGAGGGCTAAGGATGAACTTGGTATAAATAGGCCTGTCATTAAAATATGAAGGAGTATGGCTGAGTTTCCCTCTGATTTATTCTCTCCCATCAGTCTCTCAGTGTCACCAGATCAGAACAGGCTGTGGCTCATTTTTTTGAAGTGTTTTTTAGTTTGTGCAATCAAATTGCAATGATAATGACTGTGACTACTTGCTGGTTTAGAAAGTAACCCTGTTAAATATCAACCAAAACCTTCTGCAGACGACTGATATCCTCCGCTTGTGCATGACTCGGCTGTTTACAAAAAACTGGCTGCATGTTTCTGGCTGTTTACAAAGTGGCTCCAAAGGTTTACTTAGTAGTAATCTGCTTTCAGCGAGGTTGTGCACACTATTTCCAACTGATTTTTGGACTCCCATGAAAAGAAAGAACAGTTTGAGTTTGTGTGCTTAAGCTGCACTTGAGACTTAATTTCAAGGGCTTATTTGAGAAGAAAGTCTGAGACATCTGTGGGATCTGCTTCTAGAGGAATTCTCTTCTGGGTAGGCAGACCTATTGGTACGTCTCATTTTTGGATCCCAAGGATGACTGAAGAGCAACACACTTTTCTTGAGCATTTTTACCCATCATAAGAATCAAGCAGAGTAGATTCTATCTTAAACTGGGTAGATTTATGATCATAACTATCAAATAATACATTTTTTTTCTCAAAAACTGTTCTTCATTTAATGGTACCTTTTTTTCTGTAGTGCAAACAATTTACAACTCTGTTGGTTGGAGCTGATTTCTCCTGTTATGATGCCTTGTACGTTCGTGCAGAGAAATTTCTTCCTTGTATTTTTTTTTCTTGTATTCAGTTAATACAGAAATCACTTGGGTTGAAATGGCAATAAAGACAAAAAAAGGCAAGGCAGAGACCTATCAATGCTAACTGCAGATGAATAGAATGCCTAGCTTGTGGGATTTCTCTCTTTGCTTATTTGAATATTTCTTTATAGTTCTACTTTTTTTTTTTTTTTCAGGAATTATGTGAGTGTGGGTGATTCACACCTCAACATATTGGAACGTACTATAGATTATCTTGAGGACGCTCTGAGAAACTTTCTACCACTACTACTTTTTCTTTTTTCCTGTCCGTGTTTTCAGTCTACACAATACATAGTCTACCATATTACATACAATGTTCTGTAAGTGCTGATTGCTAGTTTAAATAGAGTGGGCTCTTTATACATAGCAAAAAAATTCAAGATATAAATCTAAAAAAAAAGGAAAAATAAAGTGTATCATGTGGAAGTATATGAATGTGATGGAGTCTTTTAAGAAGAACATATTCTTAAAAAAAAATTGTGCTGTTAATGAGAAAGTACGTAATCTTTTTAAAAAAGGCAATTTGTGACAAAGCAAAAAGAGGTATACTTATGTTGTGGATCAAGCTGCACATCTAGAATATGATGGTATACATCACTTAAGGTGATGCTTGTAGGTGGAGAAGTACTATGAATGATGTGTATAAAATTAGCGTATAATCAGGTATTAAGCTAGTATTCTTGGGAACTAAGCAATAGAAAAACTGAGTACTGAAAGAAGCAATGCATAACTACTCCTGGGTTTCCTGCTGAAAATAGCTAAATTTCTTTCCCAGGGATGTAAGACATTTATCATAAGCTAGAAGGTATATGTTACTTGGAGCAGAAAGAGAAGGGGATAGGCAAAGAGGAGAAAATCTTTGTAACACCTGAGAAATTAAAAATGTGAAAGCTGTGGATAGCTTTTCAAATTGTCCTGACTGGTGGGCATTGTGAGCATTTTGTATATTTATTTGATGCCCAGTAGTTAAGAAAATGATTTCAGTCCAATTCACAGAAAAATATTCCAGTTGTGTATACATTGTTTGAGAGATTTTTATTATATTAATAGTGGTGTACTTAACATCTTGCTTACAGTAACTTTGTGATAAGAGAAAGCATTCTTGACATATTAAAACTAAGCCTGCAATCCCCAGAAGACTGAGCAGCATACTGAGTAATTTTTCAGGTCATGGTTCCATTATTTTGAATAACTTGATATCTTTCATGAAATTCTTAATGTAAACGTGATCCTTGAATACACGCATTGGAACTGAAACAGAGCTTTATAATTATAAAGCATGAAAGCATTACCTGACATTCGTAAAGACGCTAGTCTAGCTAAATAGATGCTGAAGGGAGGTATTCCTTACGAAGAATACGTGTGCATGGAGCTGTAGTATGGAGCTGGGAAAATCTGCTAAAATGCTGTACTAGGTTGCTGATCCTTGGAAACAGGTCGTGTGTTCTTCAAGACTTGATTTATATTTTTTTGCCTTGTAGTGCTCCACAGAAACAATTCCAAAGAGATTTAAAAGCTGAAAATCCAGTTTTGAAAATTATATATTTTAACATTTAGCAACCTAAGTATCATTGAAAATGGAAGGTAGCGCTCAAACTTGGGTGCACTGAAAAATTATGCTGTCAGTTTAGGCCCTGGAGAACAATGAACAGTTGATATAGCTTTCCAAAGACAATACCAGGAAATGCCTTTAAGGGAGCTGTTAAAGAAAAGCCTTTTAAAATAGCCACTAAGTCATTTTTGACTCTGTCTTAAGTTCTGCAATGAGATGACAATATCTCAGGATATGACTTTTATGGTGGTGTTGAGGGTGTTTATAAGTGAATGTTCAGTAAAGTAATACTGTTGTGCAACCTTAGATAAAAGATGTGAATTGAGAATAACAGTATTTTGCAGGGGAGCATGCAGAAATATTTCTTCATGAAATCTTAAAAGTGAGGAGGGCAGTTATACTCCATTCTCCTTTAAGTCATATTAAGAGTAAGGATAAAGTCAAATATTTTCCTTGACGCTTCATTTCAATGGAAGTCAGCTGTGGGGTGAGAAATATCCCTGGACAGAGCAAGAGGGACTGTGGGTATCTGCTCTTGCTAACTCCATTTTGCAGTTGGCATGGGACTGTATAACCTGCAGATAATTTCTCCATATTGCTGTTTACTAAAACTGTCTTGATGTCATGGCAGTGTTCTAGATAATCTGCAAATAAACGTGGCACTCGGAGTTGTCCTTTTTGGCCAATTCATTGAGAGTAGTGGGATTTTTGAAGGTGAGGCTAGATAAATTCCTAGAGGGTCTCAGTACTGCAGGTTTGTGGAATGTCTAATGTTGTCTAGTTGCAAGCACAATGCTAGTATAAGTAAATAAAATGTGTCATATAATAAAGAGAAAGCAAACAAAAAAATTGTGGTGAGCATCAGGTGAGGAGACAACAGTTTTGCTGACTTTTAAGAGACTGGATGAAGGGGTCTCAGTAGTGGAAACCTTTCATGTGCATTTCATGTAGACACTGGTTATAAGAAGAATTATAATTTCTCTGACACTAGCCTATTGGAAGAGTTGGCATGGATATTATTTGGAATAGCTTCATCGTATGAAAATGGGAGGAGAAGGAAGGTCTCTAAAAGCAGACAAAAGATCTTCAGATTCTGGCCTGTGAAACCTGCTTCTAGATATTCATTCAAAGAATCATTTACATTAAAGCAATGGATATCATGTACTCGATATTTTGATTATGATGGTAGTTTGGATGCTTAGTTTCATTAACCACATTTTAGACCATATTCACTACTTGTTGCATAATCTGAAAAAATGGTGGTTCCGCCAGAAGGATATGTGTCTTCCCAATTACTATCTTCCTTTCAAAATAAATTTCACCTTAAATATAAATTAAATTCTATGGGTAAGATATTTCCTCAGAAGAGATCTGTTTAAAGAGTTACATTAGGGATTTGATGCTGTAGTTGACTTCAGAAAACTTAAAGTGAAGCAAGTATTTATTAGCTTATCCCTATAGTTTAGGAGCTGTCAGAATACATAATTTTAATGGTCAGCACCTAGGTAGCTATCTTCTAAATAGTGAGAGGCTGGAGCAGCAGGAGGACAAAGATCACAGCTTTGGGCAGTTTGCCTTGCCTTGAATGGAAAGAAAAACTCAAACTGATTGCTCTGCTTTCATCGTGTTTTAAAAAACTTGAGTAAAACTTTCCTCCATTATGAAGCGGAGGATTTGTCCCCTTATGGTGACCTTCTCAGAGCAGTTAAAATGTAGGAAAATTAGTTTAGCAGCTGTCAAAATTAGTGCAACTCCAGGGACTAATAAAAACTGTACTGTTGACACATCAAATAACATCCTTGGGATGTGGGACAACACCTAATGTGCGTTTTGTCTGACCTACTATATATGTGTGTGGCAGCCCTTGAGTAAACTAATTAACTTGAAAAGAGACATTCTGCTTGGGTTTCAAATTGCGTATACTACCTACTTAAAAGAGAATAAATGTTTGACTAAGCCTTGGGGATCAAAACGTAATCTGAATTTGTGAACATGCATTTTGTTATTAATACATAATTAATATGCCCCTTACAAAATGAATATGCATTTGCTATTTCTTCAGTGTGCACGATTCCTGTTGTATACACATAATAATACTTACAGATATGAAATATTTTCTGGGTCTGTGATTGACAAAACCTGATAAATGTAGATGTATTCAATGTATAGCAAAAATGTTAAGAAGTACTAAGCCTGTGGAATGCTTAGATTTCCAGATACTAAAACAAACAATAAAAACACACATAGAAAATATGATATTTTTTCTCATGTAGAATTTAGTGCCTTTTGAAGTCAGCATAAATGAATAAATAAATAGACAGATCCTCAAACACTCTGTTAGAAAAGATTTCCAGGCTTATCTGGATGACTGGTGACCTAAGAAAAAATTTCTTCCCTTTGCTGTCTCCTCTCTGTCCAAACCTCCCCTCTGCAAGACAGCATGAAAGAGAGGCATATCTTGTAGGTCAGATGAAGTAGGAAGAGGTTAGAATTGCAAGAAGTTGAGCTGAAACAGACTTTGCAAGGAAATTCAAACAAACAAACAAAAAGATGATTTAGATATATAAATAAGAAAAGAATAGGATCTGTTTGCATTGGTCCCTAAACAAGAGCAGTATTTTGGTTCAGTTTTAAGTGGTGGTGCAAAAAGTCTGCAAAACCTGATACCTACTCATTAAAAACCTGCAGAAATAGAAATCACCTTCTTAATGATCAAAACAAAGCTCAGAATATAATGTACTCCAAATGGATTGTTAGTGGAAAGGGGGTAAGTGCTTTCAAGATTTTTGACATTTCAGGTCAGCTAGCAAATATTTAGAAAACATGTGAGAATGTTTATTTAATATTCTTTTAATTCTTAATTAAATATACTCATTTACTAAAGAAAAAGTAGAAAGAATAAGTTAGAATTTAGATTTATAAAATGGTGTATCTTTCTGAACTAGCTTAACCTTTAATAACTACACACATAATCAGAATTAGAAATTATTTTCTAATCCCTTTACCTAAATTTTGCTCAAGCTTTTGGCATATCCCTTCTATGTGTACAGCAATCATTGTGGTTTGTGTTTTATATTAAATGTTCAATGCTTGCTGTGAAGCAGTGGGATGTTTTATGGCTTGTTTTGCGCTGGGGTGGAGTGTGTTATTCCTGTGGACTCCCAAGCTTCTCTTTGCTTGATCACTTGGATTCTGAGGGCGATGCCTTATGCCTGCAGGAAATTTCCCTCCAGGGATCTTCCCTTATGCAGGGTGCTATGTAAATTCTTGCCTTATCTCTCATTAAAAATGTGTTCTGTGCAAATATATGTAAATGGCAATGCCAGCTGGTTATAACCAAAACCCAACCTGTCTGTATGTTATTATTTATAAGGCAGGAAACAGATCTCCAGCCCTCAAACTATAGGATTGTGCAGCTCTACCATTTTTAAAGAAGGAATTAATTATAAGGCCTGGAGAGGGATTAAAGGCTACATTATGAATGCATTATAAACACTGGTTATTAATGGATGCTAATGCCCTGACTACAGTGAGAAACTCTTGCTCTACAGTGACCTTGGAGCAAATCTGCTTTCCAAAGGCCCAATTTACCTATGTCAAGTGGCATTGTGGAAGAAAGCCAGGAGCTTTGAACCACAATTTCTTTTTCACAAGCAACTGAAGACAAATTTTATTAGATTTTTTTTTTTTTTTTCCCCAAAGAGACAGTAGCTAGTATTCACTGACTGTGGTCAGAGAAATGAGTGTAGAGGACTGGCTAACAAAATCTTTCTTAACATTTAACTAAGCACTGGGATGCCTACCATTCACATTTTTTTTTTTCCACATTTTTTCTTTGCCTTCCTTGAGGCAATTTATATTGGATACTGTCAGCTCTGAAAATAAATCTTTGCCATTCTCAGGTAGACCAAAGCAGGACAATCAGTAGAAAACTATTGCTGGGTTGGTCTGTTTGCCTCAATACACTTGTTAGAAAATCTCTTGGCTATGCTACCAAGTACCTATGAAATTACTCGCTCAGAAGTATTCAATAGATGGATTTTAAAATGGCCAGAACACAACTGTAAACTCAGATGCTCTCTTTGCTCATATATTTTTAAAGTGTGTTCAGTACTGGTGATGGGCTTTTTAGCTGTTAGCACAAATGTCCTGTGTCATATTGATAACTAAAAGCCACCACTTGGTAATAATTTAGCCTCTTTCCACTTTAAAAGGGATCTGTGTCGACACCTTAATCATTCTAATTGTGCTGATAGACATCAGGTTATTCTTTGCAGATGTTATCTGAATTGTTATTTTCAATGTCATGTCACATCTCTCTGGCAGCCATTATTTTAAAATCTGTTCTAAGTCTAATTGTTCTTTGGAATTCAGACCTCCATAATGTATGTAATTTTTATGTGGATTATTTAAAGAACAGATTACAAGTAAAACCAGTGTCAGTGGGATGTGGTAAAAGTTTCCTTTAACATGTGGTGGCAGGGCATGAAACCAGGAAGAAACCAAAGAAAATGGGGAATGAGTATAGACCAACAGTGAAGTGTGAAGAGAAAACTTGCAGTTCTGCTGGCGCTATGCTTAGGTAGGAAGTGGTTTGCATAAAACCCACAATTGCTGCAAGTTTTCAGTAGAAGAGGTTGGGTTGGTGTCCACTCAAAAAAAAAAAAAAAAAAAAAAAAGAAGAAGAAAAAAGCACTGGCTGCAGTGAAAGCTCTGGGGTGCAGGAGTTGGGCTTTTCAATCTGTTCCAAAACTGAGGCAATCCTGAGACAGTTACCTTCTTGCTGATTTGGAGGCACAAAGGAGAAAAATGGAGATCAATTCCTGCATGCAGTTATTAGTCAACTTCTCTAATATCAAGTTGTTTCTGCTGCCATGGTAGGTAAATACATATACTTTATCCCCCTCAAGTAATACATACATAAGTATGTTGGGTTTTTTAATGTATCAGCCCTCTCTATTGATGATGATTCATCTATGTCCTAGTCTTCAGAGCTCCTCTGTTGCCTACTGACTTTCTACCATGCCATTTCAGTAGCAGGAAGAGCTCTTAACCTATTAAACGTCTCTGCTCTGCTGCCTAAGTCAACATTTTTCTAAATTCTGCAAAAAGCAGTTCTAGAGGCTGCTTTGTGGATGGCTGTGAATATGCCTGCTATGCCATTTCAGGCATGACTCTGCCAAGCCCTTCGTCTGCAGTGCCTCACAGAGAAAAATTGACTCTCGTGACTTTAGTGGCTTCTTGTGGTATGCCATTCCTCATTCCTTTTAAAGGAACTAGTTCAGGACAGCTCTGGCTAGACAAACAGCAATAACATTGATGGGTGGAGCAGGTATTAGAACTGGTGAGACCCTTCAAGCAAATTCAGAGAGCCTTTGAAAATCCATCCTGAATTACAATGCCTTGAATTCTAGTTTGTGTCTATGTGTGTGTTAATTGCACTTTAGGTGAAAAAAATTTTATTTTTTCTTGCTTAAGTGAAACTCTCCAAAATTATCTCTGAATTTATTAAACATGGTGGAAACATAGCCTAAAGTTTGTTATGCTAAAAAGTCAATGCCAGTGCCAAATGCTGTGTTTTCTCTATTCAGGGATGCATTCAGAAAAAAAAAAAATCCAGAACTTTGAAAATTAAAATGATTACTGATATATAGAATATTTTCTGTATTCATATACTCCTTGCAGCTTTAGGGAAATTAAATTTCATTCATGTTTGGCATATCATGTGCATAACCCAATAGAGTTTAAGGTCTTGTTTTACACATCAGCGCTGGGAATCGGGATTTCCCAACACAACATGATCACAAAAAATGAATTAGCAGTGACGCAGAACTCATTACCTCCTTGGCGCCAAGGGGCTACATTTAGCCAATTTCCTGCAAGGATATAGTTCAAGGAAAGTTTCTCAGTGATGCCTAATGTAATTCATATGATCACATTTGCTTTTCTTTTAACTTCTATAGGAGTGACTTAAAAAAAAAAGAAATTCCATTTTTAATACTTACATGAATACCATTCCCTGGCTGAAAATAAGATTTAATTCCATTGCCTTTGTATATGCCCTGTTTGACAGTTAAGTCCAACTTTTTGTTATTTCAGCAGACTTCAAACGTGTAATAAATAAATTTCCACTGGGTTGGCACTTCCTTTTTGCTTCCTGGTGTAGGGATTGATTGTTCTTTGCATGTCTCTTGAGATTTTATGAGCTTTCTCAGAATGACTGACTTGACCACAAATTCAACCATCATAATTTTCAGAAACGGTTCACACAGAAAATGCAGTAGAGGCCATTTTTAGAACAATAGCAATGGCTTCATATTGTATGAGATCAAATGCCTTCTCAGGTGTAGCAGGAGATACAAACAATGATGGAATTGACTCAAAATGTTGTTAGTTCATGAGATTAGAGTGAGTCATGGGGGAGGCTGTAACCTCAAAATTTTTATTGGACAGTGTAGCTGGACTAAGAACTTCTTACAAGGAGTGTCCTTATGTATATGCATGAAAATACTAACATTGCTTAGACTAGGTAGCAGAAGGTTAGCAGGTATTAGAGAGATGAAGACTGTATTAAATCTTCTTATTTGAATGTATCTTAGGCTAAAAAAATTAAAATTTCATTCATAAAACTGAATTAGCTAAAAAAAAAAAAGTGGCAGGAATGAGAAAAGAAACAAAAGCATTAGAATGATTAACTGAGAAAGTAAAAGATGTCTCCTGGCATTTTAGGTGTCCAACTATATCCTGGTCTTTCTAGGCCTTGCATTTATACCTGTCAACTCTGACCAATGCATCAGATATACTTGGCATCTACGCTGGAAAGAAAGAAATACGTATGTTCAGTCACAGAAACCATCATCTTATATTCAACTAACTATTCAATAGTATTAGTGTATGCAGATATATGCTAACTAGTTAGTAATGAAATATTGATTCTTATTTAATGAAGGACAGTGAATAAAATCAATTCTGGATAGCTCAAAAGAGTTGCTAACATCTGAGTTTTCATATCTCCCCTTCTTTCTTGGGTTCTTCTGGCTACAGCTTGGTCTCACTTCTCTGCTGTGCAAAATATTTGAAAAAATGTCTGTTTCCAATGAAGAAACTTTGAAGGGAGAATATGTCTAATATTAAATATAAATATTAAATTAAATAAAAACTTAATCCCTTAATCATCCAGGTTGGAAAAGAAATTTAGGATCACAAAGTCCAAGCATCAACTTGCCCTACCGAGTCCTGTCACTAAGCCATGTCCCTTAGTGCCATATCTGCAGTTATCTCAAATACCTCCAGAGATGAGAGATTTTCTAAACTCAGAAAATGCTTAATAAGATTAAAATTTCACTGTAGTAAGTTATTGCTTATTATCTGTTTCTGTTGGCCAGAGAGTTTATTCAAAATACAGTTTTAAATAAAACTCTATTCCAAATAGAGGGTAAAACTATTTTAAATATTAAATGTAGTAAAAGTTTTGTAATTGTGAATGATGCATAATTATAATTCCCAGACAAACTACTGAACATACAGCTGGAAAGGATTTCAAGTGACCCAAAAATAAGCATCAAATGTACATTTAATTTTTAGTAACAATAATAAGAAATATTAAAAATTTTAAGGAATACTAAAAACTTAGTACCAATAATAAGAAAAAACTGCAGTGGCTTCTATGTGCTAAACACGTAACATTTAACACTGTTTTTTAGTCTTAAAAAGATTATTTAGTATACAAGTGGTCATTCTACTGGTGGAGAATGCGTACTCTACTTTCTTTGCCAGGCACTGGTGACTTCTGTTAGAAGGAATAACAAAATCTAGTATCTTTTCAGATTAAAGTATAAATTAATTTTTTAATTTATATTGGAATTGATTAGTGTTGAAATGATATATGTGTTTCTTGGGAACCTTGGGTTTTAGGGGAAACTCTCCTACTCACAATACAAGTGCCCATCGCTAGCAGAAGGTTGTGGCATGGGCTGCTTGAGGCGGGGGTCACCCTATGGATTTGATGTATACTGGGACCTGTTGCCTGGATGCACTCAAAGAACAGTTGTCCCCTCCAGCTTTTGTACCACTGCCAGGGCTCTGCCTTCTCTTAGCTCTTTGAGAAACGTGGTGATCTGTGGCCCTTAGCAGTATGCAGCTTTGAGTAGGTGACACGTGGAATTGTGTTGAGTTTCAAAAATTCAAATACGGGTTTCCTCTGCTTAAATGTCAAGGAAAAAAAAGAAAAGCTGTTGCCAAAGTCATTCATTTGGGAATAGGTGGGTACCTGACTACTGTGCAGATGTTGTGCTAATGAACTAATGAACATAGCATCGTATAATTTTCCTACCACAGAAAAAAACCTCAACAGCTTTGATCCAAAGCAATCATGTTTCCTGTTTTCATTCACCAGTTTTACTACACTGTGTAGAAAGACATAGCTGGAATTATATATTCAGTAAAAGCAGCTGCTGTACAAGTTGATACTTGGGAAGTAAATGAGCTCAGAAATATTTTTATAGGCTGTCATTCGCTGAGAAGCACTGAAGCAACTTAACTTGCTCATGCATCTGTTCCCTTTATAATCCAGACAGTTCAACTATTTTCCTGATAATTTTATGCTTGATGGCATAGCTTCAATTGTAACTAAAATGTAAATAGTATTCTAGACTTAAAGTAAAATTAGAAAGGGAAAAGTACATTCAGCAGAGCTTTTTTTTTTCTCCCTCATCAGCCTGCATGAACTTAGAAAATCATTATTAAGAGAACTTAGTTTGATCTCTGTGGTTCAATAATTAAAGTAGTAGATGTATGTACAATTGTATGAAGGTGGATATTTTCATATTAGCTTCTCAAAGATGGTAATTAACAGAGATGCTAGGTATCAGCTTTGCAATGTAAGTATCTAGAATTTTGAATCACTAAGTAAAACTTTGAGACTGTATGGCTCTACTAGGAGAGAAACTAAGTGCAGTTCCAACCCAAGCCATTCTACGATGCTTACAGTGACAGCTTATTACTAGGGAAGAATTAATCTGGTTGTCTGACACGGCACTGGCTGTGGTGTAAGCAAGGGGCAAACAGTAATCAGTCTCAGTTTTGGAAGTGGGAAGATTCCCCCAAATAATGATACAGCCAATGACTAAAAAGCCAATAGTGAGACTTAAATTACTCTTCAAGGATTGTCTATGAAATTAAGTGTAGCAGGTAAAAGGAGAGAGAAACTCAAGGAGACTTAACCTAATAGTTCACATAGAATTACATTTCATAAGTAGTACATAATATGTACTTTCTTAGAAAAACTAAACATACATAGATCTCTTACAGATTATACAATAGTAGGCAAAAAAAAACCCACTTCTTGGAATTCTTTCATAATATGTACTGGGAGGAGATGGTGCGTTATGGGAAAATGGGGACACTCAAAAAGTTTGGAGAATTGCTGCAGTGATGGGTAATCTATAAGACCTAGTACAGGGCTCATTTCATTGCTCATCCATAATCATATATTGTCTAATGAAATAGGAAGCAGTTCAAAACAATTTTTCCCCAATTTTCATTTTATTTTGAAACTCAAATCTCTGATATTTGTTGATCTTGCTTATCTATATACACACAGATACATACACGTATATCTTTGCATTTTGTTCATATATATATATTATAAATATGCTATACCTTTATCTATAAACATAGGGAACCTGCTGTAGCAGGGGGCTGAGCTTGATGATCTCCAGAGGTCCCTTCCAACCCCTTCGATTCTGTGACGCAATACATTCCTTATCTGAATGTATACCTTCAGGAATTTATCAGGTATTGGCCAAAATACTAGATAAACAGTTTTACTGTACACTTTAAAAGGAGTATTCATGTTCCTTTTATTATATTTACACAGTAAGTAAGAACACGAAATACAGGAATTACTTTTTGGAGAGCGCTCTTAAACTAAGTATCTGTTTGTTTGACTTGGACGCTGGTACCTAAATTCTGCCTGTGAAGCATTTCCCATTTAATTTGAGTTCTACTTCTGTATGAATGTTCACAGAATTCATTGATTTACACAGAAAGTAGAGGGAAAGTGTTTTGTTTTTTTTTTCTAAAAAAAAGGCTTTCTGAGTTACTGATATTATCACACTTTTGTGGGAAGGGGAAAATTTTTTTTTTTATTACTATTCTGAGGCTGTAGTGCATTATTTTCCTCATTGTCTTCCCTGCTGGTTTTCAGATGCAGTCACTCCCCATTCCTCAAGAATTGGACCATGATGTGGATTTTTTTTTTGGATGCGGGCAGCTTCCTGCAGCCAGCTGGGATTGTATCAGGAGTTAAGGTTAGGCACTGAAGGTAAGCTTTCTGTAAGATTTTGTAGTAAATTATGGACTTGATGATTACATGTAGTTCTTTCCTCTTTGAACACTTAGTGCTGCTGGAACAACTTGTAAAGAATAGGAGTGCTTGATGACATTTACCAGGCCTTGCTACTGTGAAGACTGATCACAGTCATGCCATTAAAATGAATAATACCATTTAAATCAGAGGAAAGAATCAGTGATGTCAGTGGCAAGCTGTCTCCTGCAGATGTAATGGTTTTGACTTGCTTTTGGCTAAACTCTTCTTGATGATCTTCTCAGAGGTCAGTAGATCCCATTATTTTCTTTTAGATTTTATTATTTTTTCCATTTCTGCTTGATATCAGCACAGATCTCAAGTTTTTGGGGGGTATGTCCCTGAAGTTACCTTACCTGCCCCTGAGCCCTGGCTTTTTTCTATGCAGTGCATACGAGAAGGGACCATCAACTCAATTACAAGACTAAATGTAGTTCCAAGCTGCTCTGTTGGGCATCACTGAGGATTGTGTGAGTGCAGTGTTAGATTGGAGAGTTTACAGCAGAATTATACGTTGTATTTTGTACAGAGCTATTGTAAATTTACGATATAAACATCCTCTTATGTTTTGAGTATAGTTTGCTAGAGTGTTTTCTGTATGTGTTATTTTTATTTGCAAGCTTGTTTTAGGAAGACCTCAACTGTATAATCACTTTTATTATTATGTCTTTGGGTGATAGGATTCACAGCCTTTGAATGTGAAGCTTGAAGTCATTCACTTTCAGACTTTTTAACACTTCTTTTGTGTACGTATAGCTAAAAGTATCACTAGGCATTCAGAAACAGTTTAATCCCCTTGTTTGGGTGATTATCTAAAAAATCCTGAAAGGGGTCTTAATAATAATATGCAGGAAAATAATTATGTTTTTAGTGGGAGATAAGATATAACAGACAATTGGAGGAGTTAGAGTTAACTGTGATAGGTTAGTAATGGAACTTCCCTTTTAGCCTTTCTTATGGGGAGACTGAGATATGGTCCAGAAATCTAAGAGAATAAGTTAAGTTGAGAAAGGGGGCAAAGGGGAAGAGTTCAATGACCACAATTGCCTGATACAAAAGTAGAGAATGGATACAGTTTGCTGAAACTGGGATGAAAGGTCAGTGTCTGTAATGAGCAGATTCAGACCCCTTACCCAGGAAAAACGTCTGAAGCTACACAATGTGACTTTCATGATGGTGTTTTGCTTAATAGTATAGTGAATAAATGGTAATACACAATTACCATACAATCAGAGATTTCCAGACAAGTTTGCCAACAAATGGCGATGCTCATGTAAAACAGCAAAGCATTGTGTTTGAAGATTTTTTTTTCCGTAATGTGCTATTTTTTGTGATCCACTGATTTCTGAACTTAAGGTTTCCCGATTCATAGCTGCAGACAATAGATAAAATGTACATTTTCATAATGATAAATTATTTAAATGTTAGAAATTATGCTCTTGTAAGTTTGGTGTTTGTTACTGTTCAGGTTTCATTACAATATTTGGATGTGAAAAATATAGATGAGTCCAGATATGCTACTGTATAAAGTTTTCACCTATCTAGAACTATTTAATAACTCTGGTACAGTCTGGAGTCTTTAGCCTGTATTAAACTGGCCTAATTTTCTTAAACCTTGTTCAGATTTATTACATTTAAAAAAGTAATTAAATACCTAGTCTACTTCATCACTCAGTCAGAAGGTTGTCTTGTATTTTTTCAAGTTGTTTTCAAGTTTATCTGAAATTGGAAAAGAGAACAAAAGTAATCTATGAAATACATTATCAAATATAATTTTAACTTTTTTCAATTAAGTAGTAATCCTCTGTTATTATAAATAACGATTATATTATATTAACTACACTGCAAGTAGAAAATTCTGATTTGGCTGCATGAAACTATTTGAGTACAACTTTTTGTACCTCCAAATAAGTTAACATTTCTTTAAATTAATATATTCTATTACTCAGACTAATCTGTTTGTGAGCTTACTTATGACTGCATACATTATTCACAACTCAAGTACTGTGTTGTTCAGTTTTGGGCCCCTTGCTACAAGGAAGACATTGAGGCCCTGGAGCATGTCCAGAGAAGTACAGCGAAGCTGGGAAGGGTCGGTAGCACAGGCCTTATGAGGAGCAGCTGAGGGAACTGGGATTGTTCAGTCTGGAGAAGAGGAGGCTCAGGGGAGACGTTGCCCTGCTATTGCCTGAAAGGAGATCATGGCAAGGTGGGGGTCAGCCTCTTCTCATCAGGTAACAGAGAAAGGATGAGAGGGAATGGCCTCAAGTGGCACCAGCAGAGATTCAGTTTGGATATCAGGAAAAACATCTCCGAAAGAGTGGTAGTGCATTGGAACAGGCTGCCCAGGGCGGTGGTGGAGTCACCATCCCTGGAGGTTTTTCAAGAAATGCGTAGATGTAGCACTGAGGGACATGGTTTAGTGGGTAATACTGGTGGTGGCTGGATGGTTGCACTAGACAACCTTAGAGGCCTTTTCCAACCTTAATGATTCTATGAGTCTATTGCTAGCTTTTGGCATAGATGTGATAGCTAGGTATCACACCAGAAAATTACAGAGAATGATGTTAAAATTCATTAAAATTCAAGGGCATCTGGAGTTACTGTTGGGATTTGAAGACTGAAAATGAAAATATCAAAAGCAATCCTAATGCTAGGCCTTTCGAAATGATTCAGTAGGCATGCAAGATTTCATACTGGTCTTTTAAGTGGATCTAAGAGAATTAATTTAATATCAGCATGTTCAATATGGATTAAGCAAACATGTCAGCAGACTAACAATGCTCATGCTGTAAACTGTATGTCCTTCTGTTAATAAAGGCAAAGAGGTGCTGCTTTGCATAATTTATGGTCTCAATATAGTATAATAATTGAGAATATACAGGAACTGCTATAAATTCCTGATGCAATGCAAGCATAAATCTGTTAACTACTAAGCATGATTGACTGCAGTCTTTTTTCCTTCTTCCTGTATTTTTTCTAGATGGTAGGTGGCTTTTACACAAATGGCAATATCATGTTTTTATTGCAAAGTTAGTGCTGAATAAATTGTATATATGATTGTCACCCACATTTTTAGGGTTTTTTTTAGGGTGCATATTCTCATTTTTGTATACATTTAATGAGTAGCAGCTGAAAATTGCAAGGAGATTAAAATGAAATAATACCTCAAGATGAAAATGCTGTAAATCTATCAGCTCCTCTATATGTTTCATGCAAGGAAGGAGAGCATTATTACCAGAAAATGCAACCAATTGCATGCATGTATTACTCTACTTACTTATCTGCACACTTTTGAGAATTCCTGACCAAGCCCCTGCCCAAATATAAATCTGATTTGCAATAAATTTCAAAATTCAGGTTTTTGCTTTCTTTATATCTTAGTTTTTCCTAGTGATTTACGTCATTTATGTTCAAACGTCTCTTAAGTTAAAAAAATAAAAATAAAATTAATGCATTCAAGAAAGTTAACTTTAATTTTGGAGTATAGCTTTGGAATGTTTTTTTTTCAGTAAAAATCCAAATATTTGATGAAATAAAATGATTTTATTAGCTCTTATTTTAATGAATGCATTTCAAATTATTTCAGGTGAACATTGCTCTGTTCAATGGTTTTGTTTGCTTGTTGTTTTTTTTACAGCATAACAACATTTACTTTTTATAATCTACATACTTGAAATGCAGTTTTGGTCTATTGTTGCTTGTGGTGTTCTCCTTTTTAACCACTAGCAGAAATTATTTAACCTGTTAGATACTGGATTACTTGGCTTCCATTCCTAGTTTCAGATTTGGATTGTCTTTCCTCTCTTCTGTATTGGACATTGATAGAAATTAGGAAGCTTACTTTGGGAGCTTTGCCTATAGTTTGTTTTCTTTCTTTGCTTTTGAATTGATTTCCTAGGGTATTCTTTTGCTTCTTTTAAGCTGCTGAGACACAGATGTCTTGATCTTTAGTAACACTGGATGAAGTTTCAGCTATTGGCTTCTTGCTATTAGACCGTTGTTGCCAATTTTATCACTGATGATTTGCATGATTGATAAATCTAACCAAAAGGACGTTAAGTCTGGTTGTACTATCATAACGTTGTCAGCTGGAGTTCAACCTGCATTTAGTTGCTGAGGCAAAACAGTAATAAAGATATTACTCGGTATTTGTAAGCCTAAACTTCATTCTATTTGATTAATAAATACCCGGTCTTTTAGTTAGAATGGTTTAAGGAGCTGTATTATTGGAGTGTGCAATTATCCAGAAAACCAAACCTCAACATTCTAGGAAATAACGGGAAATACTACTTACTATCTTACTAAAAACTCTTCTGAGAAGAGTTGCTGCTTAGAACCAGCACTTTAAAATAATGACATCTAAATATATTTTAGTAGATCTTCCTACGAGTACAAAAGTCTTTCTTTGCTTGTTTGTTTTCTACACCCAAAAGTCTGTGTAATTGAGTAAATCCCTTCCAGTTTCTGAAACATTTTAATTTTGAATAGATTGTTCCATATGGATTGCTATTGCCACGCAAGTTAAAAGCCTTACCTTTTTTTTCCAGAGTTGTAAATATTTGATTTTGCATTCGCTTTAACAAAGAGAAATCCTGACAATTTTTTTTATGTAGACAAGATCTTGATCCATACTGGACTGGTGGAAGTTCTTTCGTGTCTTCATTGGAGTGTAAAATGTGTTATTTTTCCCTCAAAGTATTTTTGTACACAGATTTTTGACCAGGATAGCTGACTGACTCTATGAAAGAGTAAAACTGCATCAAAGCATTCTGAATTATTTTAGCAGTATACAGCCTGTAACATTAAAAGCATAATGGCATTTCTGCTGTCATACTAATAACTTTCAATAGATCATTATTTTATATTATTCTTTATTATTTCTGGTACTGTGCCAACTTGCTAACTTGCTATTATTAGCTTAAAAAGAAAAAGAGACTTTTATCCCTTTTAATATAATTTGTTAAGGGATTACATTTCATCATGTTCCAGATTTTAGTACTTAAACACCGGTTCTTTTTGTAAGTTTGTTGCTCTGCTCTTGATGTACATATGCAGCCCTAAAAACATTAGAATCACTTGGTGGAAACACCTATCTTGTGCCTATATATAATGTGGTATGATTTTAACATTGAAAGCTAGGCCCCAGAGGGAGTTAATAATTTTAAAGAATGTGTGACTTCTATACAGGCTTCCTTTTTCTCCCTCAAATCCTTCCCATGTTTTTGAAATGTTTGATCAATAATCATGTCATTAAACTCCCTGAATCATTTTATATCATTCTACTTGGTATTTGTATTAACAATATTCTGAGGAAGCCTTCCCTAAGTCCAGAGAATACTGAGTGGCAGGGAGTGTGGAGGGACTTGGGAGAGACTTTAGAGAAATGGGCATCCCCAGTGTCATGGAATGTCACTCCTGAACAGCTGCAGAACAGCATGGTTGCAGCCTCAGCAAATCTCAGGAGGAACAAATGATTGGGGGCCTGGCTTATGCCTACCGAGCAACGTTCAACACTATTACAGATAGAGACAGAGTCCAAGTCCTTATTGTCAGATACTCACAGCTGGCCTCCTAGAAGGGAAGAGTGCTCTGCCCCATCACCCTGAATTGGAAATCACATGAGTACTGGAGAATTGTAGCTTGGGAAGCGTAGTCCGTCTCTTCTCAATGTATCTTCCTCTCGGAAAGCCGGAACTCACATGGGAATAGCTGAGACTGCTAGGAGCAAAAGACCCAAGAAGCATAGCTCTCCAACACCAAACAGCTTGCTGCATGATGTCATGATATGGAATACTGACAAAACCAGGACAACAAGAACTTAAAGAATATTGGAAACATATTGGAACATGACTAGTTGCTGCAGTCCTTAGCATTGCGCAAGGCACGTGCAAGGTATGTGCAAGATCCGCAATGTTTTCATTAGTTACTAACTGTACCTGCTTTGCTGGTTTCATCCCAAAGACAGAAGTATCACCAGATTATGAAATATTAACTCTTTATATTTCAACTGCTATATACCATAGCTCCAAGGAAACAGCTGAAGTTCTTCTTTTATAGAAGTGCTTTCTCTTAACCTTCTCTCCTTTTTTTTTTTTTTAGGGTTCTGGTAATGTAGCTGAATTGTAGTTCCCTCCCCTAGCCAGACGGATCAAACATTCTCATTGTTATATAATACAATTTCCATTTTATTTTAAACATACTTTGCATGATATAAAAATATTGATCACAGTGAGCTTTAACAATTGTTACTGCTATAAACAAATGCTGCACAATGGTTTTAGTGGAAATAAATTATATAGTCATTATCTCTTTAAAAAAATCACAAGAAGTAGAACCTAGGCTGTTTGGTCATTGGCAAAAAATAAGTCCTTACTGAGTCCTTTATAAAACATGAACCCCAGTTATGTTTTACATTTGCTTTCCACATCTTGAGAAAAGCACAATGCATCTGTCTCTGAAAGCCCCACAGGGTCTCTGGTGAACATTTAATTCCAAGTATTTGCAAAGTTTATGTTGTTCTTTTGTTCTAATGGAAAAAATGTACACCAAAATAGCAAGCAGTGCTTTCTTCGCTAATTCATAAGTGGTCTTTTCCAATATGTGGGTACACAGCGGCACACTTCTTCACTAAAATAAAATCCAGCATCGCAGCGTTTCGTTCGGACTGTACATGGCGGTCTGTAACAACTGAAAAAATAAGAAGTGGGCATTAATACAACATGATATTTATATTAACCAGGAATATAAGTTCAAATGCACTTATTTCCATGAATACACATTCTTCATATTCTTGCAACCACTTTTAATTGGTCTACTCTTCACAAAAAACGATCCCATGTTATTGAACATAAATTGATTGATTTCAAGAGATTTTCAAGAATATTTTTAAGTATTGCCTGGTTGTAGCTCCATTCAAAACTTGTTTTTTTCCCCTCTAATTTTGAAGACAGAGTAATATTTTTCTGCTTTTAAATTGGTTTGATATCAGCTTACCATACTCTATCCTGTTAAGTTTGAGACAGCAATCTGGAAATGGTTGATAATTGAGTCTGCCATTTTCCTACCCAGGACTGTTTCTTACTTTCTTTACTAATGCAGCAGACCTGCTTTACCCTGTTTATGTTATGCATGTTTATATCACACTGTAACTCCCATCATGAAAATGAGAACATACTTCCATCAGCCTCAAACTCCTTCAGCCACTCTCCGAGTTCAGTAGTGCTATGTCTATATGTCATATTACATCTACGTGCATTCTGAAGTAAGATCAGTGCCTACATGCTTAAGACAAGCTTAGAGATAAAGGAGCAGAAATAGCCTCTTTTAGATTAAAATAAGTTCAACAACAAAAAGCATTAAAGAACACGTACCTAAAAGGTGGGAGAAATTTTCTTTGACATAAGAACAGAACTTATACAAAGATAGTATCTGTGATTGTCCCTGAACTCCTCTTCCTTTTCCTTTTTTATTTTTTTTATTCTATTAAAATGAGAATGTGACCCAAAGTCACCTTACAATAACAATGTTAAATACTTTCTAGTGTATAAGGGAGACAAAGTACAAGTCTGGTTGTTTTTTGTTTGTGTGTTTTTTTTCCAGACACTGGCAATGAGTCAAAAGAGAAAAGTATAAGTTTCAAATTTCAACACAGTTATATTTAAAACCTGTATTTAAATGTGTGCCTGTTTGTGAAACACAGATTTTATGATCTATTGCTAACTTCAATTCAAAACCACTACAAGTATACTCTACTAAGGCCATTTCAGAATCCTTTTTTCCTGAGGCACTTTTTTGTTTCAGGCTTGAGGCCACTCTAGTCATTGCTGCAGGTAAGTTAATATGCTGCATGCTTGCTTTAAATATCAAATTACCACTTTGCAAAAATTTGTTTATGATATGAGGTCTGGATTACAGTTACGTTAATTGAAGCTAGTTAGTTCAACCCATGAATCTGGCTATGAAGAAAGCAATAAGGAATGAGGAAGGGTGCAAACATGGCATTTTTTAACTAGTCACATCTTGTTTGGTGTTTTTGGTGCTAATAATCCCAGATTATTTCACCAGTGTGGTTTCTGTAAAAAAGAGAGTAACATTACTTTTTGCCACTTCACTCTATGTAAGTAATACTTCTACAAATACCTGAGATCAGCTTAACAGCTCCTCTTGGGGATGATAAAAGTCATAGAAGATAAAACTGAACTTAAGAGAGGCTTGTAATTTATTTACGGCTACAAAATGATTCAGTAAAACAGCTAACAACACAACCCCAAATTTTATACCTTAGCTACACTAAAAGGGCTGAAGACTGACATTTTACCTGCATGTCTGGTGATGAAATCTTTTTCCTTTTAAGAAGCATTTATTGGGAGATTCTATACATTCACAGATGCATTTTGCAGTATTTAGTGGCTGATGTTTGGGACAGGTCTTTTTACATACACACTGGCACTTTTCTTCATCAAATTCTTTGTTGGGCCCGCAGGAAGCAGGGAGCAGTTTGTTTTTGCACATGCACTGACATGATGCCCTGTCTAATTCTTTGTGAGGGCCACAGCTTGAGGGCCGGACACCTCCTTTGCAGATGCACTGACAGGTTTCTTCATCCAGCTCTTTGTTGGGCCCACAAATATGGAATCCTTCAGACGTGTCTGGAAATGCAGCAGAGAAGTTGCACAATTATCAGAATTCTGTTTCCTCCTACTCTTGCATTTTTACTTTAAGAAACAACATCAAATTCATACTTTTTGAGGTATTTCAGAAAAAAATATAAATCAAAAGACAAGCAATATTCTGTAATACTATAAATAAATAATCAACTATTTAACTCTTATGCTTTTAATTTCTTCTTTAGGCAAATCAAAACACAGAACTACATTTAATCCTCTAAGCAAAACTACTTACCAGACTCTCCAAGGTGAGAAGAGAAACCAAAATCATGCTGTGCCAAGCATCTGCAAATTTGATCATTCCAGATGTGATTTTTTGGACAGGTCTTGTTTGCCACATGACACCTATTGAATGAAATATACTGCTGGTTTATTGCCATAAGAACAATAAAAAAAGATTTTTAGGTGCTGTTTCCACTTGTTTCCCGCCATTGCAAAAACATTTTATAATCTTAGTTTCAACTCCTCTCAAATCGGTGACTAGTTAAGGTTCTCCCCTGCTACAGGAACGTTCAACCATTTGCTGAAGATACCATCTCACCTTTCAAGTTTTAGTTCTGTCTTCCAAAAACTGATGCTAGTGCTTTCTAACCCTTCAACTTAAGCCTTACGTATCAATAAATTGGTATAAAAACATTTTTATACGAGATACCATAGAGGTGGTAGCAGTACGGCTTTTTGCCGTACAAAAACTTTTTCTTACATATAGGCATAAGACAAGTGACAGGAATTTCTGAATCAGTGTTGTAGACCAAACTCAAATTTCCAAAACGTAACCAGATTATCAGCTTCCCTTCTTCATGCAGAAGTTGTGTCATTAACTAACTATTTCTTATCAGCCACTAGAATCTTGGACATCTTTCTTGACTCTAAAGATTTGGACTTGGGTAGTAATGAAGTCACTTTAGACATGAGAGAAAACAAACCATTTAACACTTAGTTTTCTGTACGTGCTAGAGTTTTGCAGCCAAAAAAAGCAAAAAATCCTAACAGCAGCTGTTTGCCTTTTATAGGATGTGAAACTCAGTGAGTTAGTCCACCACATAAGGATTATAAGTATTATCTGATCTTCCTTGCTTATAATTTCTTTATCACTACAGTTGCCATTACAACTTTTAATGAGTCTTGCCTAACTTCATGCATCCAAGCTGTGTCATCTATTCATTATTTCTGCAGTATTTCTAAAATTCTCATCTGTCAAACCAACACACACATAACCCATTTTAGGCACTTTCTCCTTTCCTTGAGAGAAGCAGCATTACTCACTCATTGAAAAATGCAGGTGCTAGGACATTCTTCCACGATTATCATTCAAGGATACCACTCCCCTTCACTACATTAAACAGCTCTTTTCCTGTAGTTTAACATCACCCTGCACCACCTCGTGTTTTATCAAGCTTGTGTTTCCTGATTTCACTCCACTAATGATCTCATCCTTGCTCCCTTGCTTGGCACACATGTCCTTTTGCCTGTCTCCTGTTTCAGCTTGAGAAATGGTAGAGAGAATTTACAGGCCTATAATGGTATTCTGTTTAAAAGCTGAATACACACAATAACTTGCACCTGGATCAGCTTGGCCACACCAAGCATGCTTAAAACTTACTAAAGAAGGCAACCAGCGTGACTGTGTGAGAAAACACTAAGTACACATGAACTACAGTATGACAATGTTGATATGAAAGCCAAGACCTTGAACATCAGGATTGGAGATGACCAGCACAAGGGACCAAACTGCTTGCTTACAAGTTCTTCTCTGGCTGCTAGGAAAACTACTACCGAATGTGGCTGAAATGTTAAAATGACTTATTTTAGGAAAGTTCAAGAGGGCTTAAAAACAAACACACAAATATACTTTCAAAAAAAATTCACTACTTTTTTGTCAAACGTTCAACATAAAATAAGTCATTGCCTGACACACAAGAGAGAAAAACGTAGCATCTACAATATACATCTAAAATGTGCACATTAATTCTCTAAGCACCTACTTAGGCTACCATGGAAAAAGACAGAATTGGATCTTAACGATCTGTATTGAAGACCATGCACTGCTCTCCTGCTCCACTTCTAGCCCCTACTCCCCCCAAAATCACCAGATTTCTAAAACAAAGTGTCAATTTTCTGAATTGAACATCTTGATGAAATTCTTTATAAGCAGAGAAGGATGCATCTTAAGAAGCCATTAATCCAGAAGGTATTCTGAAACACCAGTTAGCAAGAACTGACATGCCTCAGCTGTACAAGTATGTAGAGGTAGCTACCACTTATTAAAAGGAAATAAATAGAACAAAGTAGAAGAACAGGTAAAGACATGGGTCTTAATTCACATGATCAAGTTGTGCAGAAAACATATTTCATAGAAAAAAGACCAACTAATTATATTCTATTTT
This sequence comes from Numida meleagris, assembly GCF_002078875.1. NCBI lineage: Eukaryota > Metazoa > Chordata > Aves > Galliformes > Numididae > Numida > Numida meleagris. The sequence goes on from NC_034412.1 coordinate 49,625,191, forward strand.
ACATGTAATCTTTCTCTTCTTTCTAACATGCATGATGACACAGTCCAAACTATTAGATCCTAAGTGTTACTACCCTAAAAACAAAGTTTATATTCTTCAGTTTATCTTTTCAATAATAAATAAGATCATTACCATATCTCTGTTAAAATGAGCATGTACAGAAAAATGTATGTACACACGTGGATCTGCCACTGTAAAAATGAGTGGTATATGTGAGGCAAAAACGTCCACCTCCACTAAAATACCCAGTGAGATTCCAAAAAGCATTCAGACACCAATCAGCAACACATAAATAGCTTTTAGTTTAAAAACTATGAGTTCTTTCAAGAAAGAACATATTAAAAACAAACAAAAACAGCGCTTAACAATAAGCAAGACCTGTATATGTTCTAATCTGGCATTATAGGACAGTGAGCCGGTCAATGTCTGGCATCTCCATGCTTCTCTTCAGCTATAGGTAGCTGTTTCCTGGTTAGAATAAAGTCTTCCCATGATAATTACAGCTGCTCTTAGCATGGAAGCACTGAGAAGCTGCCAACAGTCAGCGTAATTTGACTTAATTATTGACTCTTAGGTTTTGAGTTTTTATAATTTGTTAATTATGCAATTAATTAAACTACTACTAGATTCATTCCCTAATATTCTTCTAATCCGCTATTCATGATCCACATTTTGATGAACAAACAATTCAACAATTTGAATTCAAACAGAATACAATCTGTGTTTAGCTGGAACACATCAGAGAACATTCAGACTTTAACCGAATGAAAACACATAAAGAGGAAGACCAAGCTCGTTTCTATCTGTGTTTTAAACTGTTCATTCACCTTATTAAAAATGAATATAATTAATTCCAGGTTAGCTTTTAGTCACTGGTCTTCCATAAAGCACCTATTAGTCTGTTTTCTGAATACCATCTACTTAATATTTATACATCATGAAATCAAACACTCGTTCCTCTAAAATGATGGAAACAAGTGCTTCAAGAGGTAAAATACTTTTGTGATTTTCCTGTCAAAATCACCAAGCCTACGGACTAACTGAACAAATCTGTCAGTTCTGGGGACGATCCATTAACACTTTATTTCCCGTTCCCACTCTGTTCTGTTGTCACTTCTGGCAAGAATTTTCTTTTAACAGTGTAGGACTTTTTTTTTTTTTTTTTTTTTAACATTAAAAGGAAAATACAGTTTGAGGGAGAAATATTATCTACTCCTTATCTGTAAAAATAACTATTTTTTGATAGTTTTCCTTTATTATTATTATTATTATTATTATTATTATTATTATTATTATTATTATTATTATTATTAAAAGTGAGTTTTGTTATTTACTTTAAAACCTTAATTTCATTTTAGCTGTGTCCACAGAGAAAAGCAAGGAACCAACTCATTATTTTTCATTTTCTGCTGACCTATCCCTAGTTTGCACACAGGGTAAAACGTACGGAGCTAATTACTTTAGTAACATTCTTTTCTTGTAAAGCAATATCAGCTCCTTTGCAAAATGTATATGGCTACTACTGATACATGCTAATTTACCTGTCTTAACTGTGAAAGCTTCCAACATCATTTTACATTTAATTATATAGGCTTTCTTATAATGCAAAAGGAAAGACAAGTCTCATACTTACTGAGTTTGTGTTGCTGGCAAGGAACGTCTTATGATAGAATGAACTTGTCTGTAAACATCCAACTTAGACATGCATCGGCAGGATGTGTGATTGGCAAAACTGACAGTTACAGGTTTGGGGCCATGAGAGAGAGGCACTGTAATCTCAAACAACTACAGAAGGGAAAGCAAAGAGAAGAAAACTTGTTTATAGTCTAGTAACAGTACAACTGAAGATAATACAGTGATAAATACGCAGACACAGCATTGGGAATTTAATCTTGGGTTTTTCTTCTTCACTGTAATTCAGTGAAATATTTAATTAAACTGCTAAATCATTATTATGTTAAAAAAAAGAATAAAATTTAACATTTTTAGAGTTAAATCCTGTTACATGCCTGTTTGCATACTACAATATTCAAATCAAAGTTACCAAAGTTGTTAAGAAAATCCATATAATCCGTAACTTTTATAGTATGGCATACAGGCTGCATGCAAAAGTAACAACAACAACAAAAAACCTACTATAATTTTAAATGATTCGAAATGCAAAGCATATCTACAGGATATCTCAAACACAAACTCTTACACGGAATTACACAAGTGAGCCTGGGTGCTGACAGGCATGCAGGTGCAGCAGTGTGGCGTGTACTCATCAAGTACCCGCAAGGTATGAGTGTGCTTGTACAGCCCATGGTAAAGATCATATTATTGCCATACTTAAATGATACAGCTTAAGCCTAAACTTTGTAAAGTGTTGTCTACTATGACAAATATCTATTTAACAAAATGAATTTTGGCAGTATTTAGTGACTGAATTTTTTACAAGTATAATGATGGGAGCGTCATCGTAAAATAACTGAGTTGGCAGAATTATTTGTATTATATTCTGTCACAGTGGATTACAATGCTATTAGCTTTACTGCAAGAACTACTACATACCTTATATTAGTTTTAATATTTTTTTCCAATAACATCTCAAAATGAAAATTAATCTATCTTTGCTGCTGTAGAAGGGAAAACCAAACAGAAAATAGTTTCCCACTTTTTCATTGTACCAATAGGAAAAACAACCCTTCTATGGAGTTACCATGGAAAGAATTTCTCTTTTTAGAGAGACTTTTCACCAAGGAATATTAACGTTTGGATTCCTGCTGCAATTCCAAAATACCCTTCTTAAAATTTTGATCCTGGGTCATTAATGAATAAAGGCATAAGTCCACTCACGTAGGTTAAAGTTTGGTCCTAATAAAATAAATGGTAAATCAATTTTTGCCTCTGTTAAATATCATTATCACCAGACAAAGCTCCAGGGTTTTCATTAAGTTCAACAGAATTCTGTAGAGAGACTTTCTACCAACTTTTTGTTGTTATTATCTTCCTTTTTGGCTTACAAACCAATATTAGATCTTTTACTTTTGGGGCTTTTTTAGCTTGGAGAAGAGAAGGCTTCAGGGAGACCTCACTGACCTTCCAGTACTTCAGTGGAGCTTACAAGCAGGAAGGGACTGACTTTCTACAGTCTGATAATGATAGAACAAGAGGGAATGGATGTCATGTAAGAGAGGGGAGATTTAGGTTAGATATTAAGAAGGAATTTTTTACTCAGAAGATGGTGGGGCACTGGAACAGGTTGCCTAGAGAGGTTGTGGATGAATATCTCTGGAGGCATATTCAAGGCCAGGTTGGATGGGATCCTGGGCAGCCTGATCTAGCGGGTTGGCAACCCTGTCCATAGCAGGGGTTGGAACCAGGGGGTCTTTAAGGTCCCCTTCAGCCTAACCCATTCTATGCTTCAATACTCTAATGTGTTATAAATGTTCTTTTAAATTAATCACAAGAAGCATTCTTATCAACATGTCTCATCCAAAAAGAGCAATAATTGTAACATAGAGCTATCATTCTAATATGAAAATAAATTGATGTACCTATTCATTTCTCTTAAAGATTTCCACTTATTGAGGGCCATCATACGTTTGGCTATAATGCCCAAGTTGAATGGGAAATCAAAGAGAAGGAGTAGTTGCTGTTAGTAAAGAGATAGAAAGGATCACTTCTTGCATACAGTACACATTTGAGTAAGTAGATGCTGAGTTCTTTGGCTATCTCTGTTTTAAAATCTTGATCTCTAATCAGATGGCAAAAGTCACCTATTCGAGAATTCCACCTTCTTCCCTTTTCTCTTTTTTCTTTTTTTTTTCATTTTTTTCTATCAAAAAGTTGTGTGGGTAGAAGGACAGTACAGAGCTAAGTCCTCTTAGCCATCTATGAATCTATAGATGAAGAAGGCTTGATATTGTATTAAGCTTCTTGTAAGAAAACTGATTCTTCTTCATAAGAACTAAAAGAAGGCGGGACAATGAGTATGCAGTTTTCTCCATTCTCATAACATTACGAATTTGCTACTCCAAAGCAGAAGTAAAAATCCACTACAGAGAGAATTGATAAAGCTTAGTAGCTGAAGAGAAGCATGATTATTTGCATGGAACGATCTACATCTATTTGAAATAAAAGAGCATGCTCTGTTCTTCCTCTGTTCTTGGAGCATATTGGTTTGCCATGCTGCAAAATCTAACAGACACCAGACCACTAGAGTGGGCAGCACAGGACACCAGCTACAATCCCCAAGCACTTGGGCTTCAGGAATATGCTAGGGTAAATTTCACTAAAAATCCTATCACTTCCAGACTGTGAGTTGAAACAATGGTAAACATGAATTCACATCTTCATCTACATTTATCTGACCATTTAAACTGTGAAAAGTATCACTTTTAGAGATGAACATTGCTAGCAAATATTACCATTCACTGGTACACCACAAAAAAAGCCTCGGTAAGTAATGGAAATGTAAACCAGTTTCCTTGTTCTCACTGACAACTTTCAATTTATTCAATTAAATTCTGTTAGCCGCAATGTATTTTACAACACCCTCTGCAGCTACTGTTTATAAATAGAGTCAATAAAGCAAAAACAACTATTTATCTTAGACATTATATTATATCGTTATACTAGTATTATACTTCTTGTCCTCACGTTTGGAAAGTGCTGAAGATGATACACGGACTAGCATTTTGGAAAACAATAAAACCAGATCTGTTTTCCTCAATGGAAATGACTGAAGTAAAACAATCAGATGGGATTTGTTGACTTGGTCTTCCTTCATCTTTTAGTGTGTATGCATATGCTACTAGGAGACTATATTATGATGCATATTTATCTTTCTCTTTAGATAAAGAAAACATATCAAGAAGGGATTTCACAAGAAATACATCATTGAAAAGTAGTCTGCTACAGAAAATGTATTGTATACACAGAACAATTCTGCTTAAATTATCTTTGGTATTTTGAAATAACATCAATTCTGAAAAATAACCAATGTTCTGGCCTCAACAGTGCTAGCAGTGTCTCTAAATCCCATGAAGCTGTTTAAATGAAAGTGAATATACTTAAGCTGGGTTTGATTCATCATCTCAAGAAATCATTTCAGGTTAGGTAAGATCTGACCTTCTGCAATGCTTTCTGGTTTTGTTAGCATCTCTAATTTATTTCTCACTATTCTTCTTCAGAACAGTAATTTCAACATCTGTTGTCACTACAGGGCATATTTGGTAATATCTAACAGCCAAATATCAAGATCTAGAAAGGACTTTTGTATGAGAAAGGCACCATAGCATCTGTGCATGAAGCTCATTTTGCCTGCCTTATTTTCTGGCACTACTGCTGGTTGTCTACTGCCCCTGTGGGTACCTCCTCACAGAGAGAAGTTACCTGGTATTTTGGTCTGATTCCCCCATTCAGTAAGGGACTGATTTTAGTTGTATGGTCAAAGGCCCAAATCTTCCTCTCCTTCCAATCTTCAGATAAAAAATTGGACTAATTCATGTTACAGGCAATAAGGTGAAAGACACTTCCATCATGTCTGCTCTTAGGAGGCCATTAATAAAGACAGGCATTCAGGAAGAAACAAATGAGATTCTATCTCCAAAAGAACAAGAGATCTAATAGTAGTAAGTATTAGGTCAAGTTATTTCAAGGTGGAGAGTCTTTATTGCTCACAGTTCTGAGAAAAATAATAATTATAGTACATTAAACAGCAAATTAATGTGTAAGAAATGACCCTAGTAGACTCAACTTGCCCATGCTGTTCTGTACCTGTGTGGTACAAACACTGCATTAAGGTCAGAGAACAAATGGAAAACAACCACCGTAGCAATACATAGTGATAACTAAAGAGTACTGTATTTACAGCTTCTTGAAGCAAAAAAAAACAAGAGCTCAGACTGAGAAACCCTGACATTTTAAAACGAGGAAGAGTCTTTAAATTCTGACTACAAAAAATGAGGTCAGCTGAACTCACTAGTGGTCACTGCAAGACATTTTCAAAGTTATCACTACATATTTCAATTTATAGGCAAGCAAAATGTTTATGTACTATATTTATGCTAATTTCTATTGCCTTTCTGACTTTTACAGCTATCACTTTGTACTAATAAAAGCAGACTCTAAAGATCACACTTCACAAGACTAACTTTCTGTCCAATTTTTTTCTGAGCACAGCAATAAATGAAGAGGAACAGAAAGAAAAAATGAAAACCTCTATCATGAGCATACACATCACAAATCTACAGATAATTATTTGAATATAGTATTTGTCTCACCATAAATCTTTCAATCTAGCCAAAATTGAAATACTCATCTACAGAAATGAAAAAAGGTTCATTTTTCTTCATATATTTGGACTACAGACTTTAGGGTCTCTATTGTTTAGTCCATAGGTAGTTTCATAAATCTTCAGGCATTTAATCACCTTTTATTCTCCACAGTACTGATTTTAAGCAAAAATTCAAGTAGTTATTTCACTATCAATATATTTCATAAACCCTCCAATGTCAACAAGAGATATCTAGTCATCTTGAACTCATATCTTCACTTTAGAATATGTATAATATTGAAATACATATTATTCACAAAGCACAACACTGAAATACAAAAACCATTTGTACTTTAAAAGGCTTGGAAAGTCTGATTTTTATTTTATTTTTTTGTTGTTGTTCAGAGGGGTTGAGGAGACCTGTAATTTCTCTGCCTCAAACACAGCCTGTAATCAGGTGTATTTTTGGCTTAATTAATACTTAACTTTCATACCACTGCACCAGCCAAAACTAAAAGGCAACATATCTGACAGACCTGGATGTCAGCTTCTCTTGCTGGTATTTTCTGCCTCTTGGTACAGAGAGGTATGCAACTAAACAACTTTTCAGACTAATACAGAGGCAAGAGAATTACTAGATCCCTTCTAGAAGCGTGAATGCTAATAAAAAACATTTTTTCCCCTGAACTTTCATACTTTTGTATGTAAATTATTTTTTAAATCCTCAAAGATCAAGAGATGTGCACTCTATGCTGTACTTTTTAGGTGAGAAACACAGCCAGAGGAGACAAGGGAAAGGTGGCTCTGACTTGTTCCATCCAAGCTGTCTTGACCTTTGGCACTCCACAATCTGCAATTACTGCAGTGCCAAGGGCAACAGTCACTCCTACCCAGCATTGGTGTTCCTTCAGCTACCCTTGCAAGACCTTCCTGGCTAGAAGTGTGCCCCACACAGACTGCCATGTGGCTGGCTCCTTCCAGCTCCCACACTGGAAGAATTCTTCCTTCATTCATTTACAGAGCTGGAGTTACAGAAATAAAGGTGGGGTAAACTAGAGCTTGGAGTGATTTTAACCTTAAAAAAAAATAATCCAACGGCGGAGAGGACTCTCCTACTGCTTGATCAAAAAAGCTATCAGCGTTCCAGTCAAGCAAAAATTCACATATAACCATCCTTAGGAAGGCATATATTTTTGATTCACTGCATTGATAATTCCCTTCAGATTAACAGGAGCTCATGCCATACTTTCCAGAAAAAAATTCTTGATTTCTATACAAAGTATATTTGCTTCAGTAACTAAATTGATTTATTCAGCACTATCATCATATGTGTAATTGTATCAGCGCACATGAATTTATCACTAACTTATGAAATGTAAAATAATAAAACCTTTTTTTCATATGAAGATGAGAGAAGTTTATCAGTCTAGAAAACAGAATTGGAAGGGACCTTAAAGCCCACCCAATCCCAACCCCACTGCTGTGGGCAGAGCTGCCACCCACCAGTTCAGGCTGCCCAGGGCCCCATCCAATCTGGCCTTGAACAACTCCACAGCTTCTCTGGGCAGCCTGTTCCTGTGCATCACCACCCCATGAGTAAAAAATTTCCTCCACATCTAACCTAAATTTCCCCTCTTTTAGTTTAAAGCTATTCCCCTTGGTCCTATCACTATCAGGCTATATAAGAAGCCATTCTTCCTCCTGTTTGCAAGTTCTCTTCAAGTACTGTAAAGCTGCAATGAAGTCTCCCCAGAGCTTACTCTTCAGGCTGACCACCCCCAGCTCCCCCTCAGCCTTTCTTTGTAGGAGAGGTATGATTTTTTCCCAGATTTACATTAACTACAATATGTTTTTCTGATGGGCGGTGGTTTGTTTTGGCAGATTTCCCTTAAATTGATTGACTCTCAGTTTCCATCACTTGTGATCTTTGCATTTCCTAAAGTATCAGTAAGGCCAGCCAAATATAACCCACATAACAAAGCACAATGTGTCTAGAGAGATTTTCAAGCTAAGAATATAGGACTGTTTGATTTAAAAACACTAAACATTGCTATACTAGAAAGAATGAAAATGGGTTATGTGAAAAATCATATATTATCATTATATATTTTACTATCTTCTTTGAAAAAACAACGGTACTTCAAGCCTTATGTCTGATATCAGGTAGCTTATCTGAAATCATATATTTCATGAATGTTGAATGTACTATCACTCCTTATTCTATCTTATATTTGAATCACTTTGGATTTTTTTCAAGAAATTTTAACAGAAAAGATTAGAAATTTATATTAATTTATTTTCCACTATTAATAGTAGTTACTCTATCATTACGATCATTAGTCTAACACAGAAAAATGCATGGGAAAAGACATAAATGGTAAAGTTCAAAATGACTGAAAATTCTTGTGTTACATACATCTCCAAGCTGTATAAAGGAACACTATGTACATTTCAAATATGGCAAACAATTTCAAGCTGCTAGCTTGTTTCCTGTGAGAAAAGCTCCTCTAAATCTCATTTCAAACTCTTTGGAAGGATGTTTTCCCTTGTGGAACCATTACTCTAATCATGAAAAAAAGATTTAGGACCTTTACATGACATGATCTAAAGGAAGCCAAAAAAATTCCATTCTGCCAGCCAAGAAGAATGGAATGAGATGGCTTTTTGATCTGCTCACTGCTTCCCTTCACCCTACAAACAAGTAGTTATAGGTGGGACATACTAAATGAACAGCTGAGGGACAGGCTGCATTTGCACCAAGTAGTTCCAATCTTCCTAACAGCTGAATTACTCACTTGCCATGGAAAAAGAGAACGAATATTTATCAATAACAATTTAGAAAAAAATCAAAACCCCCAAATGACTCATCCAACCACCTTCCCCACAGGCCTTTATTATAAGACAAGCCAACACACACAACAAACCTGTGCTAACCTGTGCTACTGCAGTGTCATGGATAAAGGAGAAGAAGAAGATCTACTTCATTTTACAAATTTGACTAGGGTGATCCTCTAATGTTGTCATAGGCCTTGTACTACTTCTTATTTAAGAAATTGTTTCATAACCCAATCATGACTGTATAAACTCTCCACAGCAACTAAAAAACCCACAGATTTTGTTGAAACAATTGGCATTAAAAACAAAGCTGAATATTTTTCTATTTTTTCTCCTAATAAAGCTAAGAAGCTAGAAAGGAGAAACATTAGAACCAGAGCCAGATCTAAAAGAACTGTTGACCTCTCTCTGGACCACCACAGTGCTTCACAAGCCAATCTGGGAACATCTGATCTAGTCCATTATCCTGCCAATCAACCATTTGCTCCCCATAAAAGTATATTCTGTACCGAGCTCTTTTCTTTATGACTAATTCTGATGAAAGTTGATATTAACTTTCTTTAGATTTTTATGTCTGGAACCAATGCTACGGTTTGCCTTCATAGTAAGACCTCCAGCTGAAAAGTTCTCTTCTCATTAAATTACTTTTCTGCAGGGTACACAGTGTGAGGCTTGAGTTTATGTACCAAAAATAAGGCTACAAAAAATGGTGACTTAAGAATAAACAGAAGATGCCTGGGTACTAAGCTTTTGTTCTCATTTCATTCAGGAAACAAAAGGAAATAGTAGTGAAAGTAGGTGCAGGGCATCTAAATTCCACAGAAGAGTCTTGAATCCAGTACTTTTCTTCCTAATGCTCATCTGACATAGTACCCAGTGTCTATGTCTGTGGTAATATAACTTTAATAAATTTGAGATGATGACAGGTGAAGAGAGATACCTATAGCTCTCTTCCTTTGTAAGGTTTTTTTTTTCCAATGCATTCTGTCAAGAACCAGATAAAACTAGGAAACAGAAGCAATATAGAAAACTCAGAGATTATATTGTTTTTCTGCAGAACAGGCAAGAAAACAAAATAATACCATTGCCCCTTCAGGTTAGTCCTGTAACATTTTCCTTGTCAAAGCCTTTCAATTATTTAATCACTCCTGTATCACCATCAATGACATCAAGAACTTAAAAAAAGAAACTCAGTACTAGTCTAAACATTTTATGCTAGGCAACAAAATGAGTAATGACTTCACTCAAAAGATATGAAAAGAAAGACGAATAGAAATGGATTATTTACCCAAAACTTACACTGTACTCCAAGACCAGGAAATCTTTGCTAAATGTAACAACTTTCTCTAACTAGATCATCCGTTCGTGCAGTAAACCAAACATTATTTAAGCTGAATAATAATGATAATAATAATAATAGGTCATATTTGTTGGTTCCTAATGTGAAAAAAATATATTTGCCTCTTTCAAGTAACTGGAATTAGGACAGCAGTTGGGGGAATAGTTACGGAGTTGAGTGCTGTAGTTTTCCTTGTTCAAGCTATTCGAGTTGTGTTATCCCTGTGCTACGTTGCTGTTTAGCCCTAGCTCACACTTGGGATTAAAAATTATTGGTCAAATACAGCAGATAGATAACAGATAGATAGGTTTGGTGAGAAATGAAGACAGAACGTTTATTTAAAATGAATAATTATTTTTTCTGTAATTTTCTTTTTCCAATCCCCTTTCAAGAAGGCTCAGAACACTAAGAATTTTCATGATAAGGACATGGCATTTCCATGGGCTACCACTTGATAATTGTCTATGCAGTTGTATGTATGTTTTATAAATACACAGTACTGCATTCACTTTTAAGTCTCTAGCTGAAAAATGAAGCAAGATTTACACTAAAATCATCTTTCTTCAAAAAAAATCAGAAAGAAGAGGTAAAAAGCAAAAAAAGAAAAAGCTCTCAACCACCACCACAACCCTACCAAATATTGTAATAGCAAAATACGCTCAGAAACATTATGAAGTGACTATTTTTACACAACTTAAGATGATGATTAAGCAAATTATTACAGCTACCTGAAGTACAATAATGTATGTATGTGATTCTTCTAACAGAAGTTCAGTGCATAATCCCCACGCTCATACCTGTTCAATAGCCCTGATCTAGTCCTGAAGAATAAAAACTGCATGTATACCCAAGGAAGTTACATGAAAACAGAAAAGAAAGTCACATTACACTAGTATCTCATAATACAGCAAAGTTTGGCTCCTAAAAGTCTCTCTCTGTAACATGAATCCTGTCTGCACACGTCCTAATACACTCTTCACTAACAAAATTGCAGGCTAGTTTTCCAGACATTACGTGCCTCATACAGCAGACAAACAGTGAATGCAAAAAAAAAGAAAAAAAAAGGAAAAAGACAAAAAAAGGATAGAATTCACTTTCATAGATAATCTCATAAATGAGAACTGGACATCATATTTTTATTTATTTTTAAACAAAGTATATTTGGGGAAAGAGAATGTTTAGCATTTTTTTCGAGCCAGTAGTTTTTCCAGCTGTTTTTCTTATGTATTCTGGTACTTATTTTCCTCATAGTGGCAATAAGTAGAATGTAAATATGCATGACCATAAATGGATTTGCAAGGCACACTTGGACTATAGTAAGAGTGAGAACTTACTGTCTTGCTGATGTAATTTGTGCTGATATTCATACACTGGAGTCCTTCACTATTGCAGCAACCTCCACATCTGTAGATGGATACACACGGGGGTTTAAAGAAGGTGTTTGTAGTTGCTCCAAACTCTTTCCCCACATCCACACACACTTCACGTGGCATGCACTGAGTTTTTCTCCATTCAGTATCAATACCTGCCAAGTTATAGGGAATTTTGTTTGTTATAAAGCAGCTGTTTAAAAACAATACTCTCTTACAGTAAATCAATGGGAGGTTTTTCATGTTCAGAACCAGAATATGCATTGCAAGAGTCCCATGCTTTACTCAATGAAATGCACATTGTTCAGTGTTAACACCTAACTAATTTCTTCTTCACAGGATTGTGCCATGAAGCAGATGCAAAGTCACAGTGGAGCTCAGGGGCAGCTTAACAAGGTTGGACAGATCCACAGCACCCACAGCTGCAGATGTACTTGTCCTTTCTTTTTTTGCTTGGGGTGAGCCCCACCTTGAATGAAGCCTAGGGAAGTGTTGCACATCTCTGTAAATTAACGTGAATTAAGTTGAAAAGATATTTACGTCCGGATTATCCATGCAAATTTGGGCAAACATTTCACATATACAGCCTTTGCCAAATACAACCTTATGCTAAATAGCCATGAGAACTGCAGTTGTACAGTCCCTTTATTCTCTCATGGAGCCAGTTGTTGTTAATTCATAGAAAAGGGGCTCTGCAAATGTCTGTGATTTCCAATATCAAGTAAAAAATTATTGCTACAAATCCTGTGTTCCTTCGCCTGCTTAATTGTGAGCTAATTATATTTTTATTCAGGCCATGTGAAATATCAAGGGGCTATCAAAGTATTTATTACAAGTGGATTATTTCATCTCTTACAGCAATAATGTGTCAGAGAAGAAAACGTTATCAGCCATGATTTTGCAGAAAGTGAGCAAAATCAGTTCACTAAATTGAACTGTTAGTGCTCTCTTTGCTTTTTCCAAAATCTTTACAGCCTCTACAAGTTAGGATTTCTAATATCTAAAGACAAAAATTGTTATTGAGCTGATAAAGTAATCTATACCTTCCTGAGAATGAAGTACCAAAAGTACCTCTGTGGAGAAGTACTGTGTTTGAGGGTGGTTTATTGATGATAAGTAGCTTTAGCATATCTTTGACATAACTGACACACCTTTGGATTTTAATTTATCGCATATTACAACCTATTTTATATCTTGCACTTACTTTTCAGGATCTCTGCATTATAGTGTGCTGCAGCAAATTTCAGTGAATCATCTGATCTTGTGTCAGAGCTGGAGTGTTCCCTGTTGTGTTGCCAACCTCCTTTCCTCAACTGACATTTGAACATTTTCCAGTATTCTGGGTAAAGTACTGTCATGAGTTCATCCACACTGGACACAGATCGCAACTGCTCTTCCAGGTCTTTGCTTGCATGAGCCTGTCAAAGTAACATGCAAGATTAATTACTTTGTCTATTGCACAAGGTTTGCTGGAAAGTAGCCTGCAAAATAACTCATGTATTGTAAAGTAGAGTTTTGCTCAAAGGGGTCCTCATTACAACAACTACTTCAGTCTGTTGATGTCGACACAGCACTCTATCAATAAATACAGAAACCTTATCATACCTGTAGTTCAAAACATCCGTGTGAGAAAGGAGCTATGGAATTAATCATTACAAGTACAGTTTTCAGATTAAAAAAGCATTTTTTTTCCTGCTAAAATTCTGAATGCTTAAACTCATACTATTTAATATTTATCATCAATTTTTTGCCAATTTTCCAAAAGTCTCAGAAAATGAAAACACCCAGAAATACAAAATGATGAATGCAAAATTAGGAAAAAAAATAATAATTCATGTGATTTTGTATCATTTTAAGGAAACCCATGGTGAGGAATTTCTCATTATAAGTATTAATCCTTACGTTATTATGAGTCAAGGACTTTGGTACCTTTGAGAATCTGAACCGCTCACTCCTGCACTGCTAAGAGTTTCAGCTGAAATTCTTCAGGACTAAGGACAAGGTACAATAGCTTTAAACTAAAGGAGGGTAGGTTTAGGCTGGACATTTGGAAGAAACTCTTCACACTGAGAGTGGTGAGGCTCTGGAACAGATTGCCTAGAAAAGCTGTGGCTGCCCCATCCCTGGAGGTGTTGAATGTCAGTTGGATGGGGCTTTGAGCAACCTGAAGTATCTAGCGCAAGATGTCCCTGCCTTTGGCAGAGGGGTTGGAGACCTTAAAGCCTCTTCCAACCCAAACCATTCTACGATCGTATAAGCATTACGCTTGTTAATGTGCTATTTGAAAAGGATCCTCAAATCCAATAATTTCAATTTCTTATTTACTCACTTTTACACAAACTCATTGCAATGACATTTTCCTAAATGACTACAACTCAGATTTACATTCCAATTTCTCATTTGCTCCAGATTCCTACAAGATTCATCTGTGCCCTCAGTTGAAACAATACTTAGCACCAAGGGATTGCTGTGATTGCCGTGATTCCTTGCCCACCCTCACTCCCATGAACTGTTGACTTCCCAAAGAGAAGAGCAGTAAGCAGAAAGTATTAAAGAAACTTTAGTCACCTTCTCAGCCTTTGTGGCCCTTAGATGGCAGTATGAGACACGAAATATACAGGTACGCTCTATAAGTCTTGCTGCTGACTGACTTTATGTATATACTAGAAAACTATTGCTTTGTTGGTCCAAGAAACACAGTTTAAATAAAACTGTGCAAAAACATGCAAAACCAGAAATACAAAACTAGAAAATTTGAATTTCGAGATTATTTATCAAACTCCACTATTAAGAAAATAAAAGATTATCTCAACTAAGTAATTCTATCAGTTTTTCAGTGATGAAACACCCAATTAGCTTTCATTAGCTATCAAGTAAGTGCACCCAAGTAAAGTAACTAGTTCTGAACTAGCCCATCCAAACCAAAACCGCTTCTTGTCTCACAAACATCAAGAAGAGTACAAAATGACTCAGTGTAGCATTCGCTTCCTTCCCAGGTACCATATCCAGGAGAAATGCCTGGGTAAGACAGACTCAGAGAATTCATTCCCTTAAGTACAGATAGAGAAAATGAAGATTGCAAAGCTGCTTTACATGTCAAAGTGTTGTGGGTTAGAAAACAAGTTTTCACTCAAGCCTTACTAACCACAGTGTCATGACAAACCACTTCATCCTCAGAGATTTTCAGTCAAACTCTCAGCCTCAGAAACATCCAGCAAGAAGGATCTTGAGCATTGTTTTCAACAAGTTGGCACCACAGAGCATCTCGTGCTCCATCACTCCTGCTCTCCTTGCAGGATGTGTCATAGGTTCTCAACATGTGGGTCACAGACAAACCTCCCAAATGAACAAACAGCTACTTCAGCCTCTGTCTGCCTGCTTCCATCTCTCTCAAGATGTGAAAAGAGAATGGTGTGAGTAGCCTCATTCCTGCCTGGCTATTTCCTAAGAGCCCTTGAGTGGAAGTAGGTTGGTGAAACTATGTAGGACATGACAAGTGATGGGAATATGTGGCACGGGAGGTCACAGATAGGAGGTTCCTTGTATATCCTGCCACAAAGCTGGCTGCCAGTCCATTACATAAAGGGTGCAGAGAGGGAGACTCATCTAGCATCTAGTAGCTACATCCAGCAGATGGAGGGCTGACAGAGAACAGGAAAAGGAACTGGTACCTAATGTCCTCTAATGAATTCCTTAAAACTGTGAAACCATCCGTAGACAAAAGGTTGGTTATTGTTCTTTTGTTATCCAAGTTACAGGCCTAGATCATCAGAAAAATAAGTACTAAAATTCAAAATGGCTTGGTTGAAGCCATTGCATAGAGCAGAAAAGAGATCATACTTGCATGAAATAACTTGTGCTTATGAAATCCTCTCTGGTGAGGAAGTCAATTACATATATATATGTATACACACACACAAATACGTGTGCGTTACATATACACACACAAATATATATATTCCTCAAAAAGAAATATATACACATATATACATACACATATATACAGTATGCCAGCTCTATGATCTCTTCTTGGTATATTCACTGTAAGACTACAAAAGGCACATATTGTTTAACTGAGGCAAATTACTTTAATCTTTGTCAAACAACTCAGAAGAACATAAGCGTAAGAAGCTTGTAGAATGACTTGATCTTCGTACTACAGTCAAAATCTATTGTGGCCATGAACACCAAAATAAATCTTAAATTCTAGTTGATTAGAAGAGTGTGTACTATGTATAGTAAAAACACCTGGTCGTTTAGAACTGGGAAAAAGAGTTTCTAAATTTTTACAAATTGAATGCAACTGCTTTTGTAAACATAACAGTTGTCTGGCAACATTTCCTATTTTGTCCAAATTTTGTGTAATTTCAGAAAAAGTGCTGACTCTGTCCCTACTTGCTGTTCCAAATTACTTCCTCTTTCTTAAAATGTGAATAGGCATTTAATGTAGGACATGCTCAAAAAATTATTTTAAACCTCAAATGCAACGGAAATCTAGAATTCAACATCTACTTATAATATATGACAAGATATAGAGAAAGAAACAAGATAAAAAGTGCACTATGGAGGAGGTTTTTTTTTTTTTTTTAAGTAATCTCATGTGAGATCACAGTTACTGCCACCAAGCTTGTTATTCCCAAATATAATCTTGAATTAATAAACAAAGAATACTAAATAATTATTCTGTTGTCTGAAAGTAGCACGTCTTTCACAAGGGCAATTCTAATACTTTTAGGATCAATCATACTTACAAGCCAGATGTCAACAGCCCACTGATTTTCATGTGAAGCACTTCTAGTACACTCCACATTAAATCCTGGAACAATTGCTTAAATGTTTTACTGGAAAGACATTCTGTGTTCTGTGTCCAACACTGAGAAGGAAGCTGGAAATCAGTGGCTCCTTCTCTGTCCCGTGAGTTTTATTTCTTTTGCTCGTTGCAAGTCAGTTGAGAGGTTGTTTGTCTCCATTCCTTTCTCCTTTATTTTTCCTTCTCTTTCTCCTTTCCCTCTCCCTTTCTTTTCTCCTTTTCTTTTTCCATTCCTTTCCAAGAAGAATCACTGATGCCTGTCACTGTCCTTTAGTTGACATTTCTACTGTTTTATTATTTTATTTTATTTTTTCTTTTACATATGATCAATTTTTGTCCTGAGTGATTGCTTAAAAATACCCGAAGTTTGTATTTGGCTAATCTTTTGACTACACAGTCTCTACACGATGACAGACAATATCAAGTAAAACAACAATTTAAAAATACAGTTAATGGAGAACACAGTAAAGACAAGTTTGCTTCATTCCACTTCTTCCACATTATTTACTAATGATCAGGGAAAAATGGGAAATACATGTATAAACATAGTAAAGCTTCTTGATAAGATCTCTCATAAATTATTTAACTTTTATAATATAATTTATAACATTTTATTCTGACAAAGCATGCTTCACAATGTGTGTTTTCACTATGTGGAATGTCCAGTTGTGCATAAAATCACAGCTTAGAAAGAGAGAGGCAAGAGGCAAAGAAGGTTCCACAGCCATTAACAAAATCACCTCTCCGGTAGATTTTCCATGCATTACATTGGCTGTCTCTGACGTATCCAGTGTCTGCCTCTATTACTAATAACAAAGGGCAGAATACTTAATATCTGACAGAGCGCATGACACGTAATTGATGATGCAATGTGCTACAATAGTACTTTACACATTGGCTCCAATTACAGTTGTCAGCTCACTTCATTTTCAAGGATTTTGTTGACACATTTTAATAAGAAAATTCTGTCTATAAACTCCTCCATTCTAATATGTCTATATACTGTATTTATTGGCTGACTGAAATGCATTAAAAATCAAGCAGTTAAATTAGAATGTTGAAACAGACTCTGCAAGCAAATGGAAATATTGCTGAAGTACATATAAACATTTTACTTGCATAATACTTTACTGCTATTTTCATGTATTTCAGCATTATTTTTTTGCGAGTTCTTATCAGTAAAAAGAGAAAATATCTTAATTAGAGAAAATGTATCAGCGAGACTTAAGAATTAAAATCAACTAGTTTTTTTCTCCCTACAACCATCATAGAACGGCTTAGGTTGGAGGGAACCTTAAAGATCAAATACTTCCAATCTCACTGCCATGGGCAGGGTTGCCACCTGCTAGATCAGCCTGCCCAGATCCCCCCAACCTGGCCTTGAATATCTCCAGGGATGGGGCATCCACAGCTTCTCTGGGTAGCCAGTTCCAGTGCCTCATCACCCTCTGAGTAAAAAATTTAACCCTAACATCTAACCTAAACATATTCTCTGTTAGTTTAAAGCTTTTTCCCTGGTCATATCTCTATCAGATCGTGTTAAAAAAAAAAACAACAAAAAAAAACAGCCTCCCTCCTGCTCGTACGCTCCCTTCAAATACTGGAAGGCCATGATGAGGTCTCCCCAGAACTAGCCCTTCTCCAAGCTAAACAAGCCCAAATCCCTAAATCTTTCTTCATAGGAGAGATGCTCCAGCCCTTTGATAATCTTTGTGGCCTTCCTCTGGACCCGCTTCAACAGCTCTGCATCCCTCCTGTACTGGGAGCCCCAGGCCTGGACACTGTATTCCAGGTGGGGCTTCACAAGGGCAGAGTAGAGGGGCATACAATCACCTCCCTCTCCCTGCTGGCCACCTCTCTTGATGCAGCCCAGGATGCCATTTGCCTTCCAGGTCACAGGAGCACACTGCTGGTTCATGTCCAGCTTTTCACTCATCAGGACCCCCCAGTTCCCTCTCCGCAGGGCTGCTCTCAAGTTCTTCTCCCAATTCCTATTCATATCTGGGATTGCCTTGGCTCAAGTGCAACATCTTGTATCTGGCCTTGTCTAACCTCATTAGATTCTAATCTGTCTACATTCTGAGCATGTCCAGGTTCCTCTGGATGGCATCCCTCCCTTCTACTATGTCAACTGCACCACTCAGCTTGGTGTCATCAGCAAACTTGCTGAGGGTGCACTCAATTCTGCTGTCTCTGTCACTGATAAAAATGTTGAAGAGCACTGGTCCCAAGTTGGACCCCAGGGAACACCACTTGTCACCAGCCTCCACCATTGACAACAATCTTCTGGCTGCAACCATTCAAATTCCTTATCTACCGAATAGTCCAGCTTTCAAAATCCATATCTCTCCAATTTAGAGATGAGGATGCGGTGCGGGACCATGACAAAGGCCTTGCACAAGTCCAGGTAGATTACGTCAGTTTCTCTTCCTTTGTCTACTGATGCTGTTGCTCCATCAGAGAGGGCCAACAGATTGGTCATACATGATCTGCCCTTGGTGAAATCATGTGGCTGTTTTGGATCATGGCCTCGTCTCACATGTGCCTTAACGTATTTTCCAAAAGGATCTACTCCACAATTTTCCCAGACTTGAGGCTCACCAGCTTGTAGTTCCCTAGTTCTTCCTTTGTCCTTTTCTTGAATATGGGAGTGGTGTTTCCCTTAAACCATGCCAGGATAGACCTGATTTTGATCTCATATGCATAAATTTGGTCCTAGTAAAATTGAATGACTGTCCATTATTGCAAACTTCAATGTTTCCACTGCATAAAGTTAGGAAACAGTGCTTTGCTGAAATGAAATGGTAACATTGACCATATTTTTTAAAAAATTTCAGATTAAACTAGTAGTAAAACCAGTGCAGTTAATTTCAACTAAATCAGAACACCATGAGAACAGCAAAAGGATTAGAATCTGTCTCTGTTCCAAAAGAGCCGAAAAAATATACCAGACAAGAATGAAAGTATTAAAAAATAAATAGTAATTAGAAAATGGACAAAATTGAACTACATCATGCTTTAAATGGCCTTTATTCACTCTGGGATTTTAAGTGTCAATAGCAATATGAGGCAAAGAAAACAAAGAAAATAACATACAAACTGGGTAAGTAAGGAAAAAAATTATTTTGTGGAGTGATTTGAAAGACAGAATTATTAAGCAAAAAATTTATTAAACTAAAAATGTCCTAAAGCCAATAGGAAAAATTAAGACTACAGAATTTCACTTCTGTACTATAAATCACCTATTTTCTTTTGTCCAGAGCATTTTTGCGAGGATAAACTACTGGAAAATCATGTCAAGATTCTATTGTTTGATAGAATCTTCTGTTTATGAGTACAATAATTTTAAGTTTTTTTGTGAACAATTTCCCATAAATTGGAAATCCAATTTTTATCTGAATCAGCATTTATTTCATTTAGATATTCTTAGAAATTGCCTGAAAATAGTCTAAGACTGTAGATTAATACAAAGGCATTCATGTGAGGTCCTTCGGTCAACATTTCACTGTCAATGGGATTCTGAAACACGCTTCTTGGCTTATGCTTATGCCTCAAGCACCTGCATTCCTGAACAGATCTGAACGTTCCCTACAAAAATGCCAGTACTCTCATGTAATGGGAATTACTTTATGAAAATGTCTTTTTTTTTGTCTGAGTCTAATTTCCTCAGGAAGCAGACAGAAACCATCTCTCCCCTTTGTAGATCAACTTCCTGCTCTGTTGGATAGTTTTTTAGAAGCTTCTCTAAGGCGGCTGATTTTCCCAGGTTTTGGGGAGATTAAGACACTGCTGTAGGTGACATATTATCCGATACAATTAGAGATGGCAATGTGACAGTGCCATGACAGAAACCCATTATATCTAGAATTTTATTCTGAACACACAAGCTTGTGCATGTAGAAATGAGCAAGGAAAAGGCATTAAACACCACTCTTGACTCTGATAGAAAGTAACTTAGAGAGAGACGCTGGAAGCACAATAGCCAGACCCTGAATATCTGGCTTTTTTTTTTTTTTTTTTTTTTTTAAAAAAAAAGAAGTTTCACAACGAGATTATAGTAACAGAAAAGGTTGTGTTCTCACATACTTCTTTCAGCCTGTTCTTTCAAATTTGACTTGTTCCACAGCAGTCTTCAACTTTTGGTCAGCAAAACCCTACAGACTGTTTCTAGGAATACAGCAAGTCATAATTACAGAATAAATTACAAAAAATCATGCCTATTATCAATAGACTCAATTCAGTATTCAGGAGGTTGTGCTAGATGAGCATACAAACTGGAGGTCAAAGGCTGCACTTCAGTCATGGAAATTTGAGGGATAACCATTTGTTGTGCAAGTGCAGCTGCTCCTAGATTCCTTTTTTGGTTGAAAAATTCATACCAAAGCTTCAGCTGGCATTATGAATGAATTGAGAATCCATAAGGATCCGGATTGTTGCTGTGGAATGGTTTATATCACATTAAATCTTGGAGACACCAGGTAGTGCATTCTGTACGAAAAGAGATTTACATATTAATTTTCTTGGTGTTCGTTAGGTACAGTGAGCAGTGGTAACAAATAGTGAGGATCACTGGGACTAGGTACGTGATAGAAGAAAGGGGAAAATATATGGAAAACACTGTGATGATTACCATGTTAGTAAGGTGGCTAACAGACACTGCCATTCACCAGAAAGTAGATGGCTAGCAGAAAGAGAATGCCTGTGTTCCCTGCAACATAAACATTGCACTCTATCAGTTCAAATTATATAGATATAAACATTCATTTTGAAAAATCAAGACCCAAAAAAACCAACCAAAACAAACTTTAATAATGCTAACGAGAAAAGTGAACCATTAAAATCTAAAGAGAAAATTTAATTACTTAGAATTGAACTTTGAATAAAAACTCTGGTTATAAGATCTTATTCTCTTGAAAAATGCTAAAATGCCAGTTATAACTGATTTTTTATTTTACTGGTTTGAATATAGCTTTAAAAAAAATACCCTGCAACCTTTTGTTTTCTTTCCATCAGTCATACATATCTCATTAAAATCAATACACAAGAATAAACTACCATGACTTTAAGACATTGTTTATTTTCAGTCTTTCTGAACTTTCACTGGCATTATTATTACTTTTTTTTTTTTTTTTTAGTCAACAGCCATTAGCTTTGTCAGTAAAAGCAAACAAACGTAGAAATGTTTTTTGAAGAAAACTATTAACATTTTAGCACTGCAATTATCTGTCGTTGCTTCAGCAGATGTAACACTAGCAGTGGGAATTAAAAAGCCTTGAAAGACCAAGCAGAGAAGGACTAGCTTGAAAGGTAAAAGACAATCCCTTTATTTTAACCTTAGCTGTCCCACTCTGGCCATTCGCCATGTGAAGATAGCCTAGACCCCAGTAAGTTAGTGAGAGGTTAGAGTTCTGGCCATGTAGCAAGTGTTGGGCTTGAAAAAAGCAGTGGCTATAGATTTTTACATAATAATTTCTACTCCACAGATCAGTTTGGCATATGAAAAGGTTTTGCTAACAGCTGGAATAAGAAATTGTACTTCTTAAGAACATTTCCGAGTTATACTGAACACACATGGGACATTCTCACTGTGATGACAGTATTCAGTTTTAAATTCAATTATCTTGTTTATTCGTGAATTGTTAACAATGTGCTTGTTTATAGGACAGAAGGATTGCATGGACACATCAACTCTTATCTTTGTTGCATAATTTCTCTCACTGCTAAGTAACTTTCCCTTTCACCAAGATTTTAAATCACTATTTAAAGCTCTGCACAAACATAATTAATCCATGGTTTAAATATTTAGCCACAGGTCACAGAAATTTCTTGAATTAATTATACTTTTAAAGCAGTTCTTAAAATAATTTCACAGGCCATGAAACAAGATCAATTGGATTTCAAAGAAAAAGCTGAACTTTACTCCTAAACAAATGTCTTAATCTAACAGGACATGATTTCTGTATTGTTAAACAAGACTTGCAGTGTTTACAGATCTGTAAAGAAATATTAATTAGAAGACCACCTACCTTGTCATATTGCCTATTTCAACAAATATGCCTGCTATAAACAGAATACGCAGCTCAAAACTCAACAAAAATGCTAAAGAATAATGTGCGTTAGAATACGACAATTCCAGTTGCAAAACCTCTGTTTAAATTACTACAGATGGGCTTTCCATAAATGAACAAGAAAACAAGGATCCTAATAAACCTGTGCATTCTATTAAATTTGAGTTTCTAAGCACATTCCACTATGCTTATGTTACTATCTGATCCTTTTATTTAGCATCATGTTTGTTCAGTTCATCTTACACAAGACTTTTAAAAAGTCTATTTAGTAACTAAAGTAACACGCAAGACTGACAAATCACAAAGCTAACTCTTTGGTAACTAAGCTATAAAATTTTGAGGTTTCATTAATACAAAAAAAAGCCACAAAAAAGCTTTTATTTTTGTTGACAAAGTCTTATTCAAATATTTTATGTAAAGTTTCTTTGCTAAATAAAGGCAAAATAAAGAGGTCATCTGCATTTCATTAGCCTGTGGTAGGCACAGAATAAAAAGAACTTGCTATCCACTGCACGCTCGTGCTCATTCTGATAATCTGGTTTGAGATTTGTTCCATCCTAAATTCTGCATGAAACATTACTTGGATTACCATTTGACATCTGTTACAGGGAAATTACACAGAAAGAAAAGCACTTGTTTAGATACTGAGCCTATAATATGTTTGGGGTTTTTTTTATGCTTTGATAGTGCAGGAAAAAATAGCCAGATAATAGAGAAAAGCAGTATCCAATCTTAATCCCAAAATTCCAAAAGGATTAGAACAGTACAAAGAGAAGAAGATTTATTCTCAAGCTTTTAAGTACAACATTACATTGAAGGCAGTTTAAAAACAGAAGACAAAAACAAAACTCTTTACTCCACACAAAGCCATATTGTTCCATTAAGAGCAAATATTTAAACACATGTAAATACAGCACTTCAACACTTCAATATTTAAAAACTAGGGAATAGTTTGGCATGGAAGAAGAGCATTTTATTCCTCCTAGCCTGTACTGGATTAATACTTCATAGACTGCAATCAGCCCAAGTACACCTCACTAAAGAAGGGCTAAGTAAAATGTCAATGCACACCTTTACTGCCTCTGACAGGCTGACTTCATTGCAAACTACAGTATAAAAGATCAGTAGTTCTGTGAAGCTGTCCTATCCCTCGGTAAGGGGGATGGGGAAATAAAAAACAACAGGAGCTTTTGATCGCAAAAAGAGAAGCAAGTCTTGTGCATCACTGAAAGAGAAAGCTTACTGTACCATGTAAAACCTGACAGGTATTAAGAGATTTGTCAGTAAGGCATGATAGATGGGGAAAGGCTAAAGAATCCTTGAGAAAGGCAAATCCAAGAGCCAGCCTGAGACATGGTCACAATTCTCTTTCAAGTTACTGAATCAGGACAAAGATATGTTGCCCATTATTTTTGGCTTAAATTATTCTGAATAGTGTATTGTACTGTAATGTTACTTTAAAAAAAAAAAAAAGCCAGGGAACATCAGCACTATTAAACAAGACTTTAATTTATACTGACAGGACACAGCATAATCCAATGCTGAACACAGAATACTTTTCAAAGTAGTCTTGACTATAGAATGAAGTTTTTGCAAAACCTGATCTACAAAGTACGCCATGAAAAATCTGCCGTATTGCAAGAATATATATTCTCTCTGATAAAAGTTATAATATGGCACCCTAGAATCCATGACAGTACCATTAGCTGAAACTCACCCTATGACATCTTGCTGAGTTGCCTGCATTCTTATCCAGGCCTAGAAACTAATGAAAAAGAGAACAGATTTATAGGGATTATATATATTAAAAGAAGACATAGAGAGGGCAGAAAAAAAAGAGGAACACTGTTTCTAGTTATCTGAGAATAACTGGAAAGATATTCAAGAATAACTGAAGAAGGATATAAGGAAGACATTTAAATCTAAGCTAAGCATATGCTAAATCTTACCCTTAAATTACATTTTTTTCTCACATTAAGCTTTTAATAATCTCTTAGAAATAAAATATTATTATATGACCTGAACCTGCTTTGGATCTTTGCATTTTTTTAATCGCTTGACTATAGTGCCTTGCACTGAATGTATAAATGTATAAAATGTATAAATGTACAAATCCCGGTATCAAGAAAAATGAGGGTACAGGTGGGAAAAAGGTTAATAGTGAAGGATAGTGCATGCTAACACCTCATCTCAGGCTCTGAGCATCCCAAGATTTTATTCAGAAGCAAAGGTACTCATTTTGAGGGTATAAGATGAATTTGGAAGTGCAGATGGCCTATAATGACAGTTTTATATTCTAATACATCAGGAATAAATTATTCAGAAAGTTCAGAGCCCTTTGATCTAACATAGATCTTATCACACTTCTCTGTTTTCTCAAAATAAAAGTTTACAATTTTTTTTTTTTTGAGACGTTAGTAGAAGAAAGCGTCAAAGCAGTATAATTTATGCAGAAGATAAATTTCAAATTTTCTAGTATGATCAGCAACCCTTAAGGAAGAGCTTTTTTAAGCATATGAAACCTCTTCCTGAAGTCAATTTGCAGAGATTATTTATAATGATTTGCATACAAAAACCATGATAGAGTTATGCGTGTACAAAACTAATTTAGTAAAAGGATTTCTTTGACTTTTTTTCCCCCCAGTCATTTATTGCATGTACCATGATGCACACACAAGTCTTTGCAGTATCACAGTCATGGAAATTAGAATTTTGGCTACATACTTGTTGATATCAAGAGCCCATTGTAGTCACTGAGGTTACCATTTACAGGATGAAATCATGAAACAATTTCTGTCTGTTCCTGTGCACGTTTCTAGCATTTCTTTCATTGACAACTCCAATTTCCCCAATGCTTTGAAACAGCAGCTCTTTTCAAACAATGTAGGTTCAGACAGAGGGAGCACATGTCCAACTAGAACAACTGACAGTGAGAAAGATGTTCTAGTATGTTAAGTTAAATTGTATTTCAAAAGAAAGTGTTTTATTTTCAATTTTACTTTTTATTAGGATAGCAAAAGAAGAAAAAAAGTAAATGAATGAACTTTAAGAAAGTTTTGTTTTGTAATGAAATAGTTTTAGAACGAGTTCAGTTATTAATACAGATTTATTAACATGTATGGCAGTACTGCTATATGTTCTTATTAATTTACCTGGAGATCATTTCTGACACACAACACAATCTCCTTTGCTGTCTTCAGTTTCTGAAAAGTCACTATCATCCTGTATTGTTAGGGACAAAACTAGAAGAGTATCAATAATATTTCCTGGTCAGGCAAAGCAGGAAATAAAGAAAGAATGCAGAATTCTGCTTTTCCACAAGACTCATATTTCACAAATGCGGCCTTCATTCATGTCTCTGTGATTATTCAAATTTGTAATTTCGATTAATTAGAAACTTAACTGCAGCATAGTTGCATTTTTTGGAGATTTCACTAAAATTGACTATGTCTTTAAACAAATGTGCCCAGATGCGGTGGGTACAGCTAATCACAGGCACAAAGGCCCAGTCAAGGTCAGGCTGCAAGTTTGTCTCTAATTGCCCAGTTACACATTCCTTGTTCACCCAAATCTTCTACTGACTTCAATGGGATTTTTGTTTAGTGAGGATTACAGGATTTGGCCTCCTAGCTTGTTTAAGTATTGCATCTATACATCAATATGTGTAGCATGTTTTAGTCCCTTTGGTCACAATAGCCATAGTTTTACTAGCCCTAAATATCGCTTTGAGTTTTCAGAAGTATTTGCCCCTCCAAAAGCCCTGAAACTCAGTTTCTTTTTGTTATACTTGACTTTCTTTTCCTATTCCATAGTCAACATTATTGGATTTTTTTTTTTTAAACTAGCTATCTGGCAGCCAATGTTTATTTCTTTGCTGCTGTATTTTTCATTCCAAACATGTAATTACTTTAAAACCTATTGACAGAACTAGTAGTAGTTATCCTGTTAGAACACTAAGAGCATTCTTCCTACATGTAAGTCTTTTTCTTAAAGTCCTGCTTAAACTTCAGCTCCTCATTAAAGCAGTCTGCTGATTTTTAGATGAACTGTTCAATGCCCATAATAGCTTTTCTTGACTTCTCTAAACATTTTTGCCTGTCACAGCATGTTTGTATGATTAATTCCCAATTCCATTTTTTTTCTTTAGATGTTTACATCAGGTCGCCTGCAGTCCTTCCTTAGTTTACCACACAACATATGCTCATAAAGCATTTTTTCATCATTAAGCAAACACTACAATCTAGACAAAGTGCATGCTATCATTTTTTATCAGACCAGCTGTACTACTCAAAGGCAAGGGTGTTCTTGTGTTGTCAGCTCAGTCCTGTTGGTCTCTTCCTCATCCAAAACAAATGCGTGAGGAAACCCAGACACAGCTGACGGGACGGTTCACTCAAGGGCCTACTTCAAATAGCACAAACACAAAATACCATGAGTTGGGCTCCAGTGCATCCCAGCTGCCCTGTCACTCTCAAAGCCCTCCTGCCACCTCCCAGAGCACACAATGGGACTTTGCAGCATTGCACTGCACAAGTACCTTTCCAGGGGACTGATACCCATCTCAAAATGGCCAAAAAAATATTTCTTTAGTACCCCCTAGAACAATAGCAACAAAACCTATTACACTTCAGAGATCTTACACAAGGCCCGAGGGACTAGTATAAACTCCTAGGCCAAGTGTGTGTGGTCAGCCTGCTCCAAGCAGTGTTAAGCTCCAGCATTATCAGCAAGAGCTGACCCACACCCAAGTTGTCTGGGGACCACTGCTGCTCTCAACTACAGTCCACAAAGATGGCCAAGATATAGTTTCCTCTTTTTTTAAGAAATGCCATGCAAGAGAGATATAGATGAGGAGACCTTTTTATAAATTGTGATTAATTCATAATACTTCACAAAATAAGTCCAGGCACAAAGACCTCCTGAAAAGTGGGAACAGATCAAGGAAATTAAGAGTCAATGCATACAATTTAAAGCATGTTAACTCCCCATGCAAGCTGAAGCCAAGCAGCTTCAGGGTGGTGTAGCTGTCTAATAACTTCACTGATCCACATCAATTTTCCAACATGTTTCTCAAGGTATTTCTCAGATAAATTTCTAGGATATGGTGGATTTTTACAGAGTATCCTCCTCCACAAGGCAGAGTCTTAATGAAAATGCAGCTACCTCAAACTCCCTGACCAGCTATTTTTGAAAGTTTTTGCTGGATTAAGCAGAAAATCATTAATGGTGACAGATTTCACACATCGAAGATTCTGCTACTGCACACGTTTCAAGCGAAACACACAAAAAAACACAGCCAAAGGTGCCCAGGTAGAAAGCCAAGTATTTACTGCAGGAAAATATTACTTGCCAATCTATTTCATTCTCTAGTGCACAGGCATTTCAGTATATTTTTATTTGAACAAGAATTTTTAAGTAGTAGACGAAAGATGAAAAATTGGATGCATGAGAATGTGCAGCTTTAACTGGCGATACACTGAATAAAGTATATTCTTTTAGCTATAAAGTCACCAGTCAGCTGCAAGCAACACAACATCTATAATCACTGCTCAAGATTCCCTACTATCTGATACCACTGTGCGAATGATGAGAATACAATTTAACTGGGTTGACTTATGCATTAGGTTGCATTTTTTTCCAATACAGAATGAAAAAGTTGAAGCATGCACCTGTATTTTTCATGTTTGAAAAGCTCATGCTAGTCAACAGATTTTATCAGTTATTTACTTTACACACAAAAGAGCACTTAACAACTACTGATATCCCAGAAGGAAGTCCAAGCAACAGAACATGCTAACACCTTAATGGTTGAATTAAATATCAAAAACTGCTATATTTTTTAAATCAGATTTTTTTTTTTAAATCATTGAGCCTTTTGAAGAACTAGATTTGTTAAAGCTTATGACAGGAACACATTCTTTCTCCTGATATGCATTTGTTTATAAAACATCAACACTGAGAATATGATACAAGTTACTAATTTTATGGTGTTAAGTCATCTGTATTTGAAGGACAGATGTTAAGAACTAACTGAAAATGCTAACATCTTGACAATTTCACCCCAGGAAGGACTTACGTTATCTTGAAAGACAAATGAAATCTATCGTTACACTACTTTAAAATTATAATGAGTTAACAAATGAAAAGAAACCAGCACTGAATTGCATTTATTTTTAAAGAAATGATACAACCCAGACAAGTCTCACATTCTGTCTTTTGTGCTATTTTTGAGTTTGTGTCATGGAATCCTTTCAAAAAAATCTTCCTTTCCCCCTTCTCTCTTCTTCTCCTGGATACTCAATTTTAAAGTTCATTTCTTTGGGATTTCATCTTCTTTCCTTCAGTACTGAGTCAAGAGCAGTGTTACACCACCTGAACTCATAACTTTTAGATATTATCAGGGAAGCTAGAACACCTATATCCATACTGAAAGCATTAACGTCAATAGAATATGCTTCATCATCAAGCCCAAATACAAAAACCAGAGACCGGAGAACAATAACTCAATTTTATAACAATTTTCAAAGTGTTGATTTTTTAATTATTATTTTTTATATGTTTGACATCTGCATATTCCTCACTGGAATATGGGGAATCAATTTTCATGGTTTCTGAAACTGGGAATGCATTTATTTCTCTTTGTATGTCCTACTCCTTCCACCTATTACCAAATAATAGTTTTCATGAAACAATACTGTTAACAAAGCATTTAAGTTGTAATAGTGTGGTGCATTTGCATGCTACAAACAAACAGGATGCTTCACTAAATTGTTATTTGAGCCAGGCAAAAATGTCTGAACTGAAGAATATTTGGAAGTTGGTTTGTGTTATTTTTTTTCCCCTCTGTTTATTGTTGTTCTTGTTTCATTTGTTTGGTAGTTTGATGTCGGCCAATGGTTACTGCCTATTCCTCTTAGAATCATAGAATCATCTAGGGTGGAAAGGTCCTCCAAAAGCCACCTAGTCCAAACTCCCAATCAAACACCTCCAAGGATGGAAATCCACAACATCTCTGGGCAATTTGTTCTAATGTTTAATTATGCCTGTGGAAGAAAACCTTATTTCCCTTACTTACTCTTGTAGCTTCTCCTATTTCAAGTTACCACTACAGTCTCCCACGCATCTCAGGATAACCCTGTGCATCTCAGTGAAGAGCCCATCTCCATTTTCTTAGTAAACTTAAGTGTTGGAAGACTGCTATTAGTTCCCACTCTCACATTCCTCTCACAGAACATCTGCTCCAGTCCATCTTGTTGGTTTGCTGCTAGAATCTCTCAAGTTTATCAACAGCAAGAGGTTCAGGTTGGATATTAGGAAAAATCTCTTCTCTGAAAGAGTGGTCAGGCACTGGAACGAGCAGCCCAGGGAGTGCTGGAGTCACCATCCCTGGAGGTGTTCAAGAAATGTGGAGATGCTGTACTAAGGGCCATGGTTTAATGGGCAATATTGGTAATAGGTAGACAGTTGGACTAGGAGATCTATTCCAGCCTTGGTGATTCTATGATTTTATTCTATAATCTTGTACTTTTTCTGGTACTTTTTCTTATCTCCTTCCTCCACCTGCTCTCTTACCTCCCAAAAACCAGAAACAGTGTTCCACATGCAGTTTAACAAGTATCAAATAGAGGGGAATAATTGCTTTGCTCAATCCTGGTAAAGCCAAGGATGCTGTCCGCCTGCATTGCTAGTAGTGTACACAACTGGCTCACATTCTGCTTGTCACCTACCAGAAGCCCCAAGTCCTTTTCTGCAGGACTGCTCCCCAGCTAGCCAGCCCTGCCTCTATCACTGAAAGGAGTTCTTCCTTCTCAGGTTAAAGACATCTGTCTTCACTGAATTTAACTGGATTCCTTTCAGTCCATCTCTCCAGTCCACCTAAGCCTCTCTGAATGTCAGCTCTGCCCTAAAAACTGTCAGTTATACCACCTCCTCCTCTCCAATCTGGTGTCATTCACAAACACTATGAAAATGCACTCTTCTGTTATTGGTAAATGTTTTGTACCTTTATCAGTAAAACCTGGGAGAGGCCCCTGACAAAAGATACTTGCAAATGGACAGCAGAGCATGAACCTTCAGCTACCCTGTGGAACCCAGTGTTCCAACAAATTTTCTCACTTGGTTTTTCACCCATCAAGACCATAGCACCCTAACTTGAACAGAAGAATACTGCAGGACACAGCATCAAAAGCCGTGCTGAAGTCAAGGTAGATGATATCTACTGCCCTCAACCACAGAGCAATGTGTTTCATAATAGATGGTGATCAGATTAGTCAAGCATGATTTGCCATTAAAAAAACCACACTGCCTCCAAAGGATCCCACCTACCCCTAAAGAAATCAAACTCTGCCTTCTTATGTTTGATTCCTCAGCTGCATGCAACTCTGCGCAAGCAATTATTCCCTGACAGTCTATAAGTCAGAAGATTTATGTTTTGCTTCAGAGTTTTTCCTCAGATTTGACCATCTGCTGATAATACTTTTCTGCCTGCTATCCAAATTCTGGAATCTTTTCTCCCAACAATTTTTTTTCTTTCTCTCTAATCTGTTTCTATTGCTCACCATTCCAGTAAGAAAACATTAATTTAAAAAGTGTGTAGACAAACTGACATAGAAGCAGCTTGCCTGGCAGTTATCACACTTCCAAATTAGCATTACTACTTCTGGGAACACTGCAATTAGAGCAATAGAGCTCAAATAAAAATGATGAAAAAGCTATAGAAGTCTATGCATTAGAGTTTTCAATTAGTATTATATATGCAGGCAATAGAAGCAAAGTCTACTAAGACAAAGCATCAAACACGGCTTAAGTCTATTCTAATGCAGTGATTTTAAAGACTGTCATGGCAAACTGGAAATAATGTATTACATTGAGGGAAGGGTTATATAAATACAGCTATCCCGCACTGGTACTCCAACTACCTCTTTGAGAAGTTACCCTAGGTACTTCTACAAATTGCAGTGCTGAGATTGCTCAGCTTCATGGCTTTGCATGGGATGATCTCCGGATCAGGACATAAAGTATTCAGAAGTGACCAGAGCTATCCCTTTAAGTTGAACTGTTTGTTGAAAAGCCAGTCTAAAACCATGTTACAAGGAGGATGTTCTCAGAGAAGGTGACTGTGTTGCCCTGCCATGGAAAAGGAAGTCTTCTTGAACTCTTTGAGAGGCATAAAATGGATTGCAGGACTTATGATACCATGTTTCAAAGCTTAGATACATAAAACACAAAGCAACAGAGCTCAAAAACATCGACAGTTTCAGGGATTGATGGAGAAAAAATGACTTACAGGAATTTGTGCAGTTGCTCTACCATCAAAATTAACTGATTAATGGTCATGTAATACTTGTGTACTGACTCACAGGTTGAAAAAAAAAAAAAAAATCAAGGTGTTCTTGACCCGAGTAGTTACAGCGAGGGAGCCTCTGAGAGGAGGAACAGTTACACATCTCAATGTGCTGAAAAAAATCAGTGCTAGTACTGACTACTAAATTGAAAAATGTTTATCGGATAACTCCCATTGGTGGGCTACTATAATAATATTGGGAAAATTGCAGATTGCTTATTGCTACTTATAAACAAAATACTCTCAATCCAAATTTCCAGTGGTGAAACGAATTTCTCCAGACTTAACATTAAGAGCTTTTTTTTTTTTTTTTTTTTTTTTTCCCAGTTAAACCAAGGAGATAATCACCAAGGTCAAAAGAAAGCACTACACATATTTGTAGGACTGGAATACAGATTAGCTATTTCAAAAATTTACTTTTGAAACAAAGCTGTTAGGAAGAAGAAACAAACACCAACGGGTGACTATTCCATATTTCCATACTCTTAAGCAAGACTGCCTAACTGCTAAGCATAATTTTCTCCATTACTATAAGTGCTTGCAGACCAAGAAATCCCATCAAAATAGAGTTGAAGGCACGATACTGTCTTCACAGCTGTTGTGACTGTAGCTACAGCAATTTTAGTGGAGTTTGCCTACTTACAGCGGCTGAAGATCTGGCCTTCCAATTTAAATTCTGTCTTGACTTTGAGTGATTTTGTTGAGGTCACTAGAACAGGGTTACTCAGGACATAAATTTGTCCCAAGGGCTTTTGTTGCCTAAGCTATATTTATATTACATTAATGTATAAACAGAAAATGCCTAACAAGTTCCAGCAAAGCAATTCATTTAATTAGTTTGTAACTTGTGCTTATGTCTCTCAAGGGTTACTGAGGGTCAAATTAGAGAAACATATTTCTGAAAAACACAGTTCCTGAAATAATAAAGGTTCAGTTACAATTGTAAGCAGTAGCACCTCTGTCTCATGACTTAATAGTCTTTTAAATGACAAAATGAATTAAAACGATAGAATAAAGTACATTAAAAGGAAACTAGTGCTTTTGTGTGTTTTCATAAATAGAAAAATCCTTTAGTTAAATTTTGTTTAAAAATCAGAAAAGTCAGACTTTTTTCATATATGCTAATAGAAAAAAACCAATTCAGATGCAAACAGAACAAGATATAACATGCTTACTTTTTATCTGTAACCTATCCCAGTCTGAAGTTGAAAATTCAGTAAAATTTGCATTATATAGAGCATGTACAAGCAAGGAGAATATGGGCCTAAAAATGCCATTTGAACTGAGCAAGGTGTTTTAAGTGAACTGGTGCCATTTGTCATACATGTGAACAGAGAGGCCCTGTCTTTTCTTGCAAGCAGAAGTGTGTTTTCATTTTAAAAAGACAAAAATTCATATAACCTGAAGGTCAAGCAATAGCGCAAGACATGCATTATCTACAAGAATGTTTGCAAACAGAATTTTTATTAACTAAACCTGTCTGAGAACTCTAAGTAGCCACAAAAATAAAATTAAAATAAATTATCAAAGGTCGCCATGCATCAGTTGTTCATTTGGATAACTATAAAAGCTGATACCAGCTGTTGATAACTCTCATTTATTGAATTTATTAACAAGCTGCAGGAATGTGCTTGTTGCATTACATGACTATGCATATTGAACAAGTGCTTTAATTCAACTTCACTTGCTTTTATTTTACATACTCTACAACCTTCCACACAATGAAAATATGTGATTATTTTTTTAGATCCTATTACACCACACATTGCATTTATCAACACAACTATTAGTTACAGAAAAATTAAAAGGAATAGTATGGAAATGAAATCTCCTTAAGCCTAAAGAGAGCAGATCAATCATGATTTTCACACAGCTACTTGCAGCATGTAGATCACTGGATTTATATGTTACTATGTCAAACATCTGGATTTTTTCATGCTAAACATGTAAATCACTTATTTAACAGTTGCTGACAAAGCATCAACATTGAAAGCAGAGATCACAAGGAGCAAGACAGTAAAATCTGTTTCATTCCAGTTAACAACACAAAGCATGACACTTCCACACATAGCTAGAATACCAAGTGATATGGGCAGCCACAATCGGATCAGCTTTAATGGAGAATGACAGAAGTACACATTTTTGAAATATGGGCAAAAATGGAAAAATGCCATTGACATAGTTCATGAAGCATAGTAATCCCTTGTAATATACAGGTATTTGTGACATTGCTTATTGTTTTCACTGTAATATTATTTTTCTAATTTGTTAGAGTAGATAATGTGTTAATTTGTAACTGTAAATAAAAAGTCCTTTGAATTCAAAAAGGAATTCAACCTAGTCACACAGTTCAAACTGAAATAAAAGGAAATATCATTGTTTCTGATTAATAGGGAAAGAACAGCTGGCACTTATTATGTCGATGTACTACATCAATCACCAACAACACAAACTCGATAAATCTACCTTCTGTCCCTATAAATATAAAGCTGCTTTTCCTAGACCAGATTGTTAGCTTACGTAAAGGAGTAATGTTCTAAATCCATCTCTCTTTCTTCTAATCAGTGGTACTGATTTACCAGGCAGAAAACTTACCTATTATTATTTTATTTTTAAAAAAATTACAGATTTTTTTCCCCACCATAGTGATTGCATTCTGAACAGAACTGGTAAAAGGACCATCTATAAGTCTGCCTGATTTTGGTCAAAGTTGCAATTACTGTAGATGCCACCTGTGCATATCTACAGCAGCACATGCTGCTTATAAACAGACTGTTGTCACTGAATAATGACAAGAATGCAAAGAATAAAGGAGGTGGTGCTCAAGATGTTACTCACAGTAAGATGAGGAGGACACATCTTCTCAAGATCTGACCAAAAATAGACAGAACTTTACTGGGAAACAAACTGTGGTTTAGCTTTCACATCTGCTGAGGAAAGAATGAAGCAGATTTTCCAGCAAGCTTCTGTTATGTACTTATGACAATTTTTTGACAGAGAGAAAACAACTAGAGTAAATATTTTGAAATTTGAGTCAAACTATAAGGGAGAACTTAGTCCAAAAAGTGAAGAAGGAAGTACAGCATTTGATTGAAGAGTCCATTAACCTTCAAAACAAAGCTGATTATCTACTTGATGGAGAGTTTATTGGCAGATTAACCAAAGACGACATATTTTTCAGTCTATTTTCTGACAAAAAAAGAAGTCAGTTGCCATCATGCAGTTACAACTGACATGATTAACACAGAGACAAAGACCTTCATCTAGAACCGGAAAAGCACTAAATGTTCTCCAACATGTGAACCTGCATGCTTTAAAAATCAAATGCATTTTTCTAGTTTTCCCTGAGATACATTCAAATTGGACAGAAACAACAGAACTCATTTCATGACAGGGAAGTGGTTTCCACTGATAAAGAAGCAGCAATAACAATCAGATGACTTAGGATAAAATCTCCGCATGGTAATAAGCAGTATTCCAAGATTTTTATGTGAGGAAGAGCCACACTTCCTCCTTGCAAGCCAGTTGCTCCGACTCATTGCTCCTGGCACTCTTCTACAACATTGTACCACCCCAGCATGCAAATACAGACTGCAGTCACATTCAGATAGCTTTTGCTGCTAGACTTACTGTAGACACTTTGTAAATCCCGTTTCCTAAGAGTAATGAAGGTTTGCAGCCAAAACCTGCTATAGATGCACACGAAACACTTGTATACGCTGTTGTGTTTTTTTTGTTTGTTTTCTTCACGATCTTACCCTATGCATGATTTTGTGAGGTCCCAAGGCCACAGGAATGCACTTAAAGAGACTGATAAGGAAACATGCCCTTTCTCCAGTGTGTTGCACTGGTTAAGGACTACAAGAAACAGAAGCAGATGACATAGAGTTGCACTTCCTACTGCAATTATTTCTGAAAAAAAATTTGTATCATTTTTTCTGCCAGCTCAGATGCCTAACCCTTGTTATCTTGGGAAGCTTGTGACCTCAGTGTGAATTACAAGCCTCATTTTGTCCACTCTGTATATTATTTTGACTTTAGTAAGTATTTTTCCTTGATACTCTGAGATGCGGGATATACAATCTAGATGAAGTTACAACAGTTTTGCTTCCATCTTTGTAGTAAAACTGTACCCTATATCAATGGTTTACTGCCAAATTGAGTACGACTGCACTCATGGTGCTGTGCTGCTCAACATCTTTATAGATTTGGGTGGTGAAAGAGGGAGATACAAATTACGCAGTCAACTCCTTTGTGATAGGCTGTACAAACTTTGGGGGAGACGATCAGAATTCAAAGAGAATGTGGCAGAGGAGAGAAACAGGAAAGAAAAGATGATGAGATTTCATTAGGACACATCTACTCTTCAGAATTTTTTAACCTCTGTACTTCAGGAAGGAATACTCAAATGTACAAATACAAGTGGAAGAAGTAGTAGCAGCCCTACAAAATAGCAACCTATTAGTCCCAAGCTGAACACAATTTAACATTCAAAAGAAACAAACTGAAGGAACTAGCACTGTCTAGTCTAGAGAAGAGAAGCATGAAGGGGAATAAAGGGCTAAGTACTTAGGAAAAGAAAATAAGCCATTGTGCATGTCTATATTAGCCAGAACAAGTAGCAGTGGACCTAAATTTACAGTACT
Organism: Numida meleagris; assembly: GCF_002078875.1. Lineage (NCBI taxonomy): Eukaryota > Metazoa > Chordata > Aves > Galliformes > Numididae > Numida > Numida meleagris. The sequence continues at coordinate 49,661,864 of NC_034412.1, forward strand.
AAACATCCTCATTGGATGTTCGGAAAAAAGAGTTGCATGAATAATCTCCATTTCTAGAGGTCTGTACAGAAAAGGATATAAGCAAGGTTCCCTATTTGTATCGTAACAGTCTCCCCTTTACTGCCTCACATGAAGAACCTACCACATCTTTTTTGTTTTCATTAAGCCTGTGTCTTGCTTTCCCACCAGTCTTATGGTAAAACTTACCAACACAGATTAACTCAGAGTAAGCAATCAAGAAAAATTTCTCTAATGGAAATATACTAGCATATCTTATCAAATTTGCTACAAGCTAACATTCCAACTATATATAAAAAAATAAGGATGTGTTAATTCACAATTTCTTTCATTTGGAGGCCTCAGCAAGATTCAGTAGACGCAATACTGTCTCAAAATTGGTGTAGACAGCTCTATATGGGCAGCTACAAGATACCTACTCCTAACAGTGGAGTTTAATTCCATAAGAAAATTCTTAAGTGTGTGAATAAATACATTTAATATATGTATTAGAAGGAAAGTAGAACCGCTTTAAAAATGCACACGGAATAATCCAATAGATTGATTTTTCAATAAATCTGTGTTAGACAAAATCAGCCAACAAAATCTCTTTCAGGAAAACATACGAATCCCTTCTAAATTATTATTTTGTATTACAGTTAAAAAAATGACCTAACAAATGTCATTCAGACATCTGTTCCAAAAAATCAAGACTTTGCTGAGCAGACTGCCACCTGGTACTTCAAGAGGCTGAGGGTAAGGAGAGGAAATAATAGGTAAACAGATCTTATGACTAATGAAACAATTTTAAATGCTTGTTTTAGAAGCAGTATCACTCTCACAGGGAATGTAAATACAATTTAAAATGTAAGAGTTCTATTTATTTTTGATGTCCAGAGAATTTATGATGACTCTCAGACTGCAAAATCCCCTCCAACCATGTAACACAACATACAGAGGTATACGTAAAAGTGAATAGGAGAACAAGCAGAAACATATTTATGGTTAAAGTAAATACATCACAAGAGAGTCACAGTAGTGAAATGTAATCTTTCAGCCAGCAACACACGCTTCTATCATTGTCTGGCTACTATTTCCTTTCATGAAATCAAACATAAGCCACCCATTTCTGTTCTGGGTCTACTTAAAAACTGGATTTCTGGCTTAGCCACAGAATGACCCTCCATTCCAAATTGCATCACACAAACACCAACGTGCAACAAACACACACATAATTGCTTGATTTGCTGACACATTACAAGAATCTGACATTCTTTAGAAGAAAATTTAGTCTTAAAATGATACATTCACAACAGACAGAAGTGTGCTGAGGAGGTGCTGGTACACAAAACACTGAGCATCTTTCTGAAGGGAATGTTTTGCATTTAGATTTGTAATTCCTTACAAATCAGTTTTTGCTAAAATAAAAATAAGTTATGACATTTTCTAAAATTACACTTCCCTCTTATTTCATAAAATGTTTTGTGATAATGCGGTAGCCTTACACCAAAATAGTGAAAAATATGGAATTTCATTAGCTTAATGAAATAGAAAGTAAACTGCCATATAAAGTAACGTAATACAGACAAAAGTAATATAAAGTAGTATCTTACTTTCAAGTAGGACAGGGCACAGCAAAATAGAGATCATATCCCCCTTCTCTTAAAAACAGAACCAAAGAACTCTCATGAGATGCTAAATAGAGCAGAAGTCTGCAACATGCTCACACAAGTAAAGCTTCTAATTAAGATGCAAGCTTTCAACAAAAGAGATTGCTATACAAATAAGCAGCCTTGGTTCAAACCTCACTGCAGCCAACAACAAAATTTCTTGAGTTCTGGTGGAAGACGAAGCAAACATAGAAAGGTTGCCTGACTCTACACTTCAGAAATGGTAAGAACAAGTACTGACTTCATAACTTCAAAAATCTTCAGCATATGAGTTACACAGAAAACAATCTTAAGTGGAAGATGTAAGAAGAGGAAAGAACATGAAGGGCAGTACCTTAACTCATTCAGCTGCACTGCCATGTGCAATCATTCATTCATACGGGCTAGCCCACACTTACTCATCTCCTCAAGGGAGTTTACAGGAGCACTTAGAGCAGCCTTTGCCATAGACCTTCTTTGTTTAAATTAGCCCATAATGTAGTGATAATTGGTTAAGTTTATATGCGTGGCCACAATTTATCTTTCCTACATATCATCACAGAGAGGAAAAAATTTAAGCAAAAACAAATGAACGATGAGTAACACAAGACGGATAAGGATTTTTAAAAATGAACAATTAGAACATGACAGCCTTATTTCATTTTTCCAAATAATGTTTTAAAGCACTTTAATATTAAACTGCAACAGTGGTTTAAGTTGTAACACCAGAAGAAACTCAACTGCATTTCAAGAATCGAAAAGTGCATCACAAATGAAACACTGCATTTAAGTAAGGTACTTCTTTAGAACTATGATTTTCTTCGCAGCAGAAGCATTCTGAATTTCTAAAACCAATAACGGTATGAATTAAACATCAAAACATAGTCACTGTTGCATCATTGTATGGCTTTAATCTGGAGAATCACTACAATCACATCAGTCTATTTGGTTTGTATGACAGTTTAAACTTACAGTGGTTATCTTTCATAATAATTACGTAACATAAAGCTGCAATATTTGCTTTTCAGAAGGATTTCTTCCCTATAATCAAGTCAGTAGCACTGCAGGTCTAAAATTACTAGTCTCAAATGTTTTGCTATTTTAAACTAATTTTAGGAAGAATAAATAAGAAAATATTGATCCTACTTTTAATATAATTAAAGTTTATTTTAAAGTCGTTGCACAGAAATGAAAAAACACAACATAAAACTCCTAACCACATACTTTTGAATGTTCTCTGAAACAGTTCCATACTGAATCCCAACACTAGCTAATTTTTAAGTAAATGAAAAATTAAAGCTCCAAAGACCAATCTCATTTTCTGCAAGTAGAAACCTCCAACAGTAAAAATCTTTTAAGATTTGCCAGGGTAGAATTTACATATTCAAACTCTTTTCCTTTCATGATGCATACTGCAGTAGCTACCAACAGGTATTTTCCTTTCTATTCATTCATAAAAACATAACTTGGTAAGGTTTCAGTAAGAAGGAAGGAAAGCTTTGACAGTAAGAAAACAAATCTGAGTCAAGTAAAATGTGTGATCCATATCGCCTGTGTGTGGACATTTGCTTGTCACACACACTCATTCTTAAACTCCATGGATATTACTGGTTTGATTTTGCTGTAGCTGAGAAATTATTATGTTTCTTGTTATACAATATTACTGAGATCATAACAGCAATCAGCTCTTAGAAAACTTAAGATTTTAAAGACAAGTTTCTAAAAGAAATGTAGAATTATTGAGTATAAAATGCAGTTGGATCAGTAGCTACCTAGGAAAATATCTACCCAAAAAAGAACAGTGATTGGAATAACAAAAACAAACATCATATCAACAAGCATCTGACAATATATATTAACTAAAATTAGCTTCAAAAAACCCTAAGATTAGAGAAAAGACTGTATTAGATATTGTATGAAAAAGCTACATCGCTCTTATGCATCCCAGCACACCAATTCTCAGGATGTCATCTATATTTGAATGTGATAGAATATTTTGAAGATGCGATAGAACAAACCACAGAGACAATAGTTTAACTAGGAAATGGGAATCCAGTATTCCAGGAGGGGCCATTAGCAGCTTATTGGTGTTTTTCCCCCTTCTTATTACTGACCAGATCCCTGATCTTTTACTCAAAAGTATAAACAAGAGTAAAGGCTTCAGATTTGTACTAAGGATATTACCAACAGATTTTGTTCCTTGCTACACATGGATCTGCATGTACATCAGTAGATTATGACAACACAGGGCTCAAGTTATGTTTTCATGCTAGTGCAGACTACTGGCTTAACACAATTATTAGAGATATACACCTGAGTAAATAAGAAAACAAAGTCTTTTGGCTTATTTTAGTTCATGCCTTTTTTTTTTTTTTAAACTCTTTAACAAACTAGAACAATTCGCCTATTTTGATACATAAATTGTATCCCAGCTTGTTTGGCATGCTTTGTTTCAGAAAAGCGGTGTGTTCATACTGAATTATGAAACAAATTATTTTTGTTGCCTAAAAATACTGCGTGAAAGAGTAATTTATTATTTTTCTTTTAGTAATATTGCCAAATTTTATTTTCCTCTTCCAACACAACCTTTACAGTTTTACTTCCAACTTCTGGATGCAATCACAATTGAAACTTCCCCATATGCTCCTATTAAAAAACATAGTAATGACAAAAAGCTCTCGAAAATGTAATACTTCTTCCAAAGACATTAAGGTCAGTTGGATGTGGTACCCAAATTACTGACCAGATTTGACTCTCTAGAGTAATACCTTCTGCACATAGCTAGAGCTTACTCCCTCCTACCCCCTTTTTCAAATACTTCTAGATATGAATATATGCAAGATGGGGCTGCATTAATCGCTCTCCCTTTCAGATTGCTTACGGAAAGATTGCAGTTCTCTCTTTGCTTAACTACAAGCAGGCATGTCATGATGATAGCTGCTTTAGTTTACTTATATATGACAGGCAAATGTTCACACTGCTTGCTTGTAAGGGGACATGTAAGGATAGGTAAGAGGCAGCACATAGAATTGTGATGAAACATATATCCATGTGATGAAATATATATCCATTCCAATGGAGATGGACACCTGCATGTTACTCATTGATGAGTATCTCAGGAGAAAGGCATGCTTGGTTACATCATGCAAATAAAAGACTTCTATTAGCTGTTGATCTGACAGGAAATAATTACATTTTGGCCATGTATCATTATATCTCAAATAATTATCACATTGTCTCACAACACGTAAAAATTGAATCATCCCATCTTAAAATGCAAAGGAGTCTCGAAAAGGCTCAAAGATAAGAACAGACCACAGTGTCAAACTGTTTCTATTTGAGAGCTGCAAAATACCAAATAGCAAAAATGAAATCATATACACCATTTCTCACAAAACAAGAATGAATTGAAATCTAAAAAAACAGTCAAACAGCAGGTTGAAAACAAAGAATAGTGAGTTCCTCCTCCCTGACAAGACACAAATCCATTGTGCAACCAAAGCTCATGGAATGCTGTGGAAAACCTTGGGAGGTGAGTATATAACTGAGTAACAAACATGATTGGCTGGAGTCTCTGTGCTTCAGGCCTAAACTGCTACACAATAGAGGGGGGAAAAAAAAAAGCATCTCTCCAAACACAGTCCCTTCAAGTTCTCAGTATTCACAACCAAGTTAAATGAAAAACTAACCCAGATTGACCTCTTTTGTACTTTTTTGTACTTGCAGTTTGGCACATCTCGATACAAGTGTCTGTGTACAAGGAAGTTTTCAAGCTGCTTGAAGAGTCAGGTGCCACAGGGATAGATCATTTGCTCCCAGCTCTTGTGTGCTATAGCCATTTCCATTCATACATCTCAGCACACCGAATCTAACATCTTGTAAACTTTAAACCTTTTACCTGAGACCATATAGACTTGACAATCAGAAGAGATGCTAAAGTCAGCATGTCCTGTGTCAGTTTATTTCAACATTTAGTCACTTCTCACAGCTCAAAAAAAAAAAAAAAGCTACTGTTACTGACTTCAGGTTTTAATTTTCTGTTACTCATTTTGTTGTATTACATTCTCTCTTTTCCAAAGACATCTGTATGCTTTTTCCCAATCACTTTTTGATATGCTTTTCTTTAAGACTCTCACTGCAATTTATTTTCCTCTTCCCCCTTTTATTGTTATGATTATCTCTCCCTCATCCCAATTTGTCAGTGCAGGTTCATCTGCAGACATCCAGACAAGGAGAGGAGGGTACTTCCCTGCTGCTGCTTACTGCTTCCCTTTCTGTAAGTTAGGTTCTTATGACACTTTTCCAGTGGCAACATTCTAATGAAGGATCACACAAAGATATATTTACAATGGCTCTTAAATCTTTCTTCTAGCATTACTTAACAAAATATAGTCTTCTGTGTACCAAATATACTCAACTCTTAAACACATGAAAGCAAAACCCACCCAACCTAAATCATAGTTTTGTTTGGAGTCCCTATTTTGCTTTGTCTGACCAATGTGTTTTTGATTTTTTTTTTTTCTACATTTGGGACTCCCAGTAGTTTACTACAGCAGGATGAAAATAAAACAATCTTCTCAAACTAATACTCCATCCACCTTGGTCTTACACTAGAAATAGAATGGAAACTGTTTGTGTAAGATGTAGCAGATAACTAACATAGGAAGTACTTCTGCAACAGATGTTTGCTTTTTGCTCCCCCTATCTTTATAGGCTGACATTTTAAAGGCCATGTAAAATGCTATTGCAATTTATTACTAACTCCATCCAAACAATCATGGTACAACAGTTGAACTATTAAGATGAAGTTTTCAGGCTTTCAAGAAAGACATTTTATCATTTAATACTTTGTTTCTGCAAATGCTAATTGTCAGTCATAACCAGGAGGCCTGACAGGGTCAGCATTATCACGCTGAAAAATTAGGGCACTCCACTGGATTAAAGTCTGGGTTTTAACTGATTCATTTCCAACTTCCTCTCTAGCAAAGTTGAGCAGCCTCTTATCATTAAACTAACAACAACAACAAAATAAGTAAATAACTAAATAAATCACACCATAAGTGGGAAATACCAGGAGTTGTATTCAGTGTCTCTCACTGGTCATGTTTTCCACAGAGCAACCAATTGGAGTGCTAGGGTAGAAAACTACATTTCAAGTACAAATCAACTATTTATTTCCTTAATTACGGCCTACTAAAAACATCTTTTTCTCCTATCTAAAGCAGAGAGACATATTCTGTTACACTTCAGTTTGGAGAAAATATGAGAAACAAATAAGGTCACTGTGAATCACTTTTAACTGAGATGAAATCATAGAAATGAGTTATCATGACAACGTTGACAAGTCTCATTTCTCCACTCAGAAAGAAAACATCAAGGAAGGATGAAGACGGGGTCAGACAAGTAGGAACAGGAGTGAAGGACAAAACATCTAAAGTAGTAGAGTGTAGGCAGTTGGTTCACTGATGCTGCCACAAAGATCTCTGAGTTTATTTAAGGGTATAGGTGTGACCTACCACATTTAATTATGGAGGGAACTATGGAAAAATATATAATAATTCATGAACTCCAGTCAGTGCAGATCAGGGAATAAAGACCTGGAAAACTATTTCAAGGTATCAGATTAATAAAATGAAGGTTATTAACTTGATCACATCTGCCTCACATGTACCACTTTGTTGTATAAAAGTTAATAAAGACAAGACAATATTTAAGTGAGAGGATCCGAAGTTAGCTCAACTCAGTCTACTAGCCATTCACACCAGATAGAGTGAACAGTGTGATCTGAGTGTGAGTCAAGCAACTAATAACCTGAAAAGATTCTCTGCACAAAAAAAACAGTTTTGGCCTGAAGATACATATGTAGTAAATGCAAACCGTTCTCCTGATAATGCACATTTGCTGTGTTCTGCTGCAGTAGATTTCAATAGCACATCAACTTAAGAGAATACAGACTAAAACTTGACATTTATAAAATATTAATGAATAAAGGGAAGTAAATATCCTGTATTCTTAAAATGTATGTAGGTATGATATTCTTATAAATATTGTAGCGTAATCATCAACTCCTAAACAACTAGTTCATCTCCTATTAAACCTCTTCCTCCCCATTTACCAGAGTTGACAAGAAAGTTTCGGGCACTGTATAAAAATTAGCAGCTAGTTTTAACAATAGGCACATATTTGAAAAAGAAAACCACTTGAAATTATATTTCCCTATGATTCTTCTAATTGTAACTGCCCTACTAGAAATCAAACCGTAAAATTAGAAGAGATTTTCTCATGGAAAGAAAAAAAAGTCATTTTATTTAGCTACAGCGGAATTGTTAGCTGACAGTTTTAAGAACACATTAGATACATTGAAAACAATACATACTTAAAATGAGTTGTGTATATACGTGTATATACAGATACACACACTTTGTGTGTATGTGCGTGTATATGTGTGTCTATACATATAGGGTGGAAACGGCATTACTATATTCTACAATGAGATCTAAATTAAGCAACAGCATCCGGATACTGAACAATACATTAAAATAAAAGTACATGACGTCAGAAAATTCCATACTAAAATTATCTCCCCTTAAACACCACCATATTAGCACTGAACAGGAATAAAGACAACAGTTGGTGTTAGGTATCAGATGTATTGATCTCAGGCAAGATTTATTTTTTTAAATATACATTAGATTCTCAGCACTGTATATCCTACAGTATTTCTAGTAACCTTACTTACTGCTGGAGCTGTGGGAATAATTGCACGGCTGTTTCCCTTCTCCTTCCTCCTCTCTGCTCTGCTGCTGCTTTTCTTTACCCCTGTCATCCTCTCTCCTTCAGCCACGTGCTATTTATAACTCAGCATCAACCAACATGATTTAAACAGCAAGCAAAATATGAGCACAGCATCTAAATTCAACAATTTTAGCAAAGAAGATATGGAAAAGATGGAATGCAGCTGAAAAGACTTGCTCTGGTTGCATGAGATACATGCACTCATGGGCATACAACTATTTAATGCCCCCAGTCAGTATGCCCAATTCAAAATTATAACTTCTGACGCTTGAAAATTAGAAAAGAACTTGAAACAGTGGTTGGTAGTGTTCTGTATGCCTCAATAGGTGCCTTTATCTGTCTTCTAGTTATGAAGGAGTCCAGACAGCACAAATCAGTCACTTAACTTCTATGCAGATAAAATGTGATAAATCCAGACAATAAAAATGAGCTCCTTCCAAAGGATTAGTGCCTTCTTCAAGATGTTTTGTGCTCTAATACTGTTTCTTTTGTATCATAGCACACAGCAAAGGAGGAAAAAAAAAAAAAAAGGCCCCTGAAGCAAAGCTAGCTGTACCACTGTGATCTGAAGTTATTGTTCAATAAATGTCCTAGGCTAGCCATGAGAAATGCCCTGTTCTACCTGCTCTCGGCTTCTCATCTCTGCATCCCAACCCCTTGTGCACACACGTGAAGCAAAAAGGTAAAGCAGGTTGCAGAAGAAGCTCAACATACCTACACTGGCCCTCCAGAAGGAACAAACAAGTAGGTGGGCAATAGGAATGCTGCTTTGGCTAGTAGAACTAAACAACAGCTTAAACTGCTTAACTTCACCTGGAACTGTTTCCCTTTTTCCACATGTAAGACCTTGCTTCTAGCTGCTTATTCAATGACTGACTTTAACCTGATGCTTGATTTCCTTTTTTTTTTTCCACAGGGGAACTATCCTAAAGTCTGGTTTTGCCCACATCAAAACCATGCAGCCTGTTCTCTACAGATTTGTAGCACCCTAAATCGTCAGGGAAGTATGACCTGGAGTGATAGGAAAGCGAAAGAAACAGGTGTCTTGGGGGCATACTTTATTAACTTCAGCAAAATTTGCCTAGCATATGTTTTCCAACTGTTGCAACTCATGAGATTCCAAGGAAGCCTTTGGCAGATTGCTCTGATAAAAGAAGAAAGGCTGAACCAAGGATCGGTGAGAATTCTGAAGCTACTGAAGAAATCTCTCTGTGTGGAGGCAGCTCCAGCTTGTAACAGATTATGAGGTGACAGCAGTAAGATTCTTCTCTCTTGTGGTCTCAGAGATCCCAAAGCAAGGAGTGAAACGGGAGGAACCTGAGTGCAGAGGGAGATGGAAGGCAGAAAAAGGAGGCTGCCTTGAGAGGAAGACGGGGGAAAAGGAAGGAGAGGAAAGGGAACTACAGTTTGCAGCTGGATCTGAGAGGAAAGAGCCAGAGAAGTAGAGAAGAAGTGGTTTGAAGCTGGAGGGAGATGGTGACACTGAGCAGGGACCTGGGTTGGGACTGAGTTTGTTACACACAGAGCCAAAGAGAGAAGAGAAGAGCTCTGTTAGCCTCGTGAAGCTTAGTTGGCATTAATGTGTACAACAAAAGATAATTAGAGGTTAGAGGGATAGGCACAGGGCGGAAGGCAAGAGATCAGTCTAAACCATGGCGTGAGGAAGGGAAGCAGCATGCAATTGGAGTTATTCACACAGGAGATGCTCAGCAAAGGAGATGAAAGACAGAATCCACACCTCAGCTGTGTTAGGATTTACCCTGTGCTGCCTTGAAGAGTATGTGTGTAGGGGGAACACAAAAAAGTTCTTAACACATATGCTTCCATCTTTCCACTTTCCAAAGAACCTGTGGATGCCTCATCCCTAGAGGTGCTCAAGGCCAGGTTGGATGGGGCCCCGGGCAGCCTGATCTGGTGGTTAGCAACTGCACCCATGGCAGGGAGGTTTGAACTGAAAGATCTTTAAGGCCCCTTCCAACACAAGCCATTCTATGACCCCTCCACCAGCTGGATCAGTTTTGTTATGAATTCACAGCTTCCAAGTATGCTGCAGTAATGAACTAGGCCAGTGTTAACACCTGCTAACACTAAGACCCATTCTGCCAGGCAGGATAGGCAGAGCATGGAGGATAGAACCAGCTGGGACGATGGCAGCAGAGATGGCATCAGGGGAAGGGTAAAGCTCCCAGCACTCCTAGAAGTTGGGCACAGTGTTCATGACTACTGGAAACACTGTGGATGTGGATGATATAACTGTAAGCATTTTTGGTATTCTCTTAAATGTTTCTGGAAATTACGCATCTCCAAAAAGTATTAGTACACCACCAAAAAAAGGGAATTTTAATTCTAGCATTTTTTAACTTCTGAACGCTTGATTTTACTGGAATAGCAAGCCAATATCCATTTTCACATACTACATTTAAAGTTGCAGTGTCCAACAGGACTACTAATATGTACTAATAGGTACTACTTGGCTGTAGAGTGGCACATTATTTAGACGGAATCACAGCAAAACAGTGATTGTAAATCTTCAGTGTAGCAATAAGAAGTTTTCCAAACACTCAACTCACATCACTGACAGACAAGGTCCAAAGCAGAAGGTAAGCAATACTTGCTGATATGCCCTTCCTTAGTTTAATACAGATCACTGTCTATGGTAGTACTGTAACTGAAATGAAAGCATTTGGCTGTTTCCATTCAACAAACAGACAGTAAAGGGAAGGAGCATGAATGCATCCTCTTATATCCTGGGTCTGCCAACTAGAGATGTTCAGAGGACATGAGGGAGTGACCAGCAGAGAGCAACTAAGCCCAGGCATTCTCCCTAAATACCACATTCTGCTGAAACTATCAGAGGCAAAACACTTGTCTAGACAGACTTAAGTCTGCCCCTATAGGGCATTTCATGTACTCTTAGGCTTTAGGCTAGGCCTGGCATGTATCTAAAAATTTGCAAGTGTGAGTAGATTAATGATAAATTTGCTCAGTCAGATGCATTGCATTACTACACATAACCAAGCTCTCACAAACCTTGCATGACAGTAGCATCTTATTGTTAACAGGTGTAAACAGCCTGTACAAGATCGCTGGCATATTTCCAATTACTTCAAGAATACATCTCAGTTCTTTAAAAAACAGCAGAAAAGAAAGTACTTAGGGACATTAAATATACAGACCATGGTTTATAACTCATAGGGTAACTAGTCCCACTAACTCTCACTGTGCACATGTGGCAGGCAGAAAAACACTTTCAGAGCATAATGAATGCATAGGTTAAATAATCATGCATCATCTTGAAGCAGGCCTCTAAGAACAGCTTTTATGAGAACTCTGAGGAAGTAAGTAACTATGAAATGCCTTCCTCACCCAATTCTCCAATATAAATACGGCAGTTCTTTTAAAGAGGCACTTTAATCATGCTTGTGTTGGACATGCTACAAAATACTCTCCAATCAAGAGACTTCTGAACTAAGTGGAATTAGTCTGGATGTGGTGTCCCACATCCGGAAAACTGTTGAGCACTCCTGGCTCTCCCCTCTCCTTCTTCCACAGTCTTAAAGAGAACCTAGAAAGGTATGAGGAACACCTTCATTAACAGAAACAGGTTATATAAATGAAGGATTGTTAACCTCAGAAAGAACAACTGAGAAGGAAGCTCAACAAAATCACAAGCAGTATGAACATAACTGTTCCCTGCATTGTCCAGAATAAGGATGAAAGAAGATCCATACATTATCAACAGGTGTCAGGATCAAGGCAAATAAAAGGAACAGTTCTTTCAGTTTTACTATTTTAAATACATATGCAAATAGAACACCTACTTAAAGCTCAGTAGAAAAAGCTTTAATAGAAAAAGCTGTTGACGTCAAAAGCTTCTGTGGGCTCAATAAGCACCTTGACAATGTACAGGAGAAAAGTCAACTGTAACATTTTAAAATTAAAATCTAACAAACAAACAAAAGCATCCCCCCATCATCACTGAAGACAAGAAAGCCTACAAGCTGCCCTGCTGCCAACAGCCTGTAAGCATGTAGTGACACTTTCCATTTCTTGTGCTCAGAAGGAGGTTGTCAAGTAGGTCCTGTAATTTGGCAGGGCCTTGAATGGTAAGGACATAAATAAAAAGGAAAGAAAAAGTGCAGCCAAAAATCCCAACTAAGAGGTACTGGAAGAGCCAGAAGAGTGGCTGTAGCCAGGTGCACGTTGCCATGGTTGCCCTCTCACTAAAAAAAACATGATGAGCCCGGACCCTGCAAACATCTCCCCCCACTGCCCCTGCCAGTGCCTGCTGACAGATTTTCCTGCTCCAGCTGACCACGCAGCAGGAACACACTCACACACTCAGCTTTGGGGATCCTCCTGAACTCAATTTGCGGGACACAAAGGAAGAGAAAGAATGCAAGTGGAGTATAAACCTGCTGAACTATTGCCATGGAATGGTTTGGGGACAAATCAGCTGGATGCTGTGCAACAAAGGAACCATAGGTGATCAGTGAAGCAAGAAAGAAATCTTTGGGCATCAGGACTCACTGGGTCTGTCTTCTTGCAGGAAGAGATGTGCCTGTGGCTAAAGGATAGCCTTCACCTGGAACAAATTGGGGGACAGACTGCTCCACATTATGTGCTGTGGACGAGGTCTCCAGCAACATCTTTCTCCACATCATCCTGTCACATCAGTGGGACTCTGTGCACGCTTAGTGGATGTGCAGCAAGATGTGCAAGGAGGTTGCTTGCATTGAATACCACTGAAATGGTGTGAAGACCTAACCAGGCATTTTGTCTGACTGGGTACAGCCACCATGCTACTCTTGCATTACTTCAGTACTCAAAATAAATACCACAAGGTGACTATTCTTGGAGTAAAACTCAGAAGTTCAAGAGAAAAACACAGATCATCCACCTGTCATAAGAGATGAGGATTTGAAAATTTCATTAATTTCCTGAAACTGCTGTGCTAAAATATTCAAAGAGTTTCATTACTACAAAGAGCTTTTTTATGCTGTTAATCCAGATTAACCATGACTGTTCAGTTTAGAGTTTGCCTAACTCTTTAGTTCTGCCTCATGAAATCAAGCAGCTATTTCCCCTCTCCCTTGAGGAATGTGGCCCTGGCCTCTGAAAATCCTTCCCCTGTCCCCCAACCTACCTCCTGCTGCAAGATCACAGTTCAGCGTGCTTTCAGAGATTTACTGTGCTTCAGAGATTTACTATCTCATCAGTCTCTCCATAGTTATGTTAGAAAGAAATACTCAGAACTCCTCTTCTTGCTCATCCTAAGCCAACCAGAAACATGTCCAAATGTAAAGACAATCATTGTCCATCTTTACCTTCCTTCCTGGAAAAAGCACTTCTCCATCGTCACTGAACCTACTGTGATTCAACAGTAAAGGCCCGCTGATTATTAGCAAGATTGTCTCACTTATTCCAAATCACAGAACATTACAATATTATAGATATAGAGGATTAAAAAGCAAACAACATAAAAATCAACTCCTTACTGCAAAGAAATGTTTAAATTTTAACAAGAGTGCCTTGGACATACATGAATAAAATGAAACATGAAGTAAATGGTCACGTTTGTACCACAGCAGCATTCTGCCTATTATGCAAGATCTGCTGGGAGCGGGTGTGGTGAAGAGGAAGTCGCAGGGCTCCGCTTTAATTTGGAAACATCTGTCCCTAGGCAAAGGACAAACGTCACTGAGGCACTACCTCAATTTCATTGCTTAGTTTCCTTAGTTAATTACACTATCAGCCTAACCATAATTAGGAATTCCATGAAGTGATACATACAGCCTCTACGAACAGTCTTGGCACTATTACATTGAAAGGCAAAGCTTGTTTCTATCAAATGTATCTGCTGCCAGATACAAATACACATGACACAAGCAGAATAATGGACGTTACAGAATTTGCCTTTTCTGTGTTATTTCTAACAAGAAATAGTAGGAATTATGTTCTCTGAAAAAACAGACTGGAAGCTCGCAGATTTCTGCCCTCACTATTACAGCAGATAACAAACTATCTTATTAGAGATACAAAATAAAAATGCTTTGACTTCCAGTGAGACCTGCTTTCATGGTATCCTCCTTGTCACCAAATTGCAGAAGCTATTATGCTGTCACAGTTTGCAATACCTAGCAGATGTCTGTTGAGAAGAACGACAAGTCAAGGTTTTGGGTTTTTTTTTTTTGAGCCTTTGCAGGGCTTCAAAGGCAAGACTGGCCAAGTAATACTGATTTATTTTTTTTAAATGCATACCAAAAGGATATCCAAGCATCCAAAGCTAAGTTGTTCAATCACGCTCCCCCTTAAAACTTGCTTTCATTTGGGCTTTCCTTAGGTTTTAAGCCATAGTGAAATTTTTCTTTCTCCATGTACAGTTCTTGTAATACGTATGCAGCACAAAGTGAGACCACCAATACATGCCAGATCCTGCAGCTCATCTTTGTTAGAGAACTTTTAAATACAATTAAGTGTGAATTTAAATCCACAGATCCAAGTCTCAGTGCTTATGACTCCCTGAGTACAAAGACAGGTTTGCAATGTTGTCCACTTGGGCTCGCTTTGGGCTCCAGGAGGGGCCATAAAAGGAAGCTCCTGCAAGCTGTCTTCAGCTGCTTCGTCAGCAGGAATCCTGCAAAATCAGGACTCCAAGCAGAGAGCAGAAACACAGATCCCAACATCTGCTGACAGGATATCTCACACAATCACCATCAGCTTTTCCTCACATGACTGTATATGTGGATACTTTGAGGTAATGAAAGTTAAGCCACCTATGTGGAAAGGAGGGGATCGCTCTTACTTCTATTAGAATGAAAACACAGCACTGGCAAAAATCACTATTTGACCTGCAAGCGATACCTCAACCTCTACAATTTCTTTGCTTCTCTGTTGTAAACATTTCTGCAGCAAAAAACAGAGGTTACTACCTGCTGCATCTCTCATGGTGAACTTGAAAAACAAAACATCACACTCATGAATCACGAAAAAAATCACAAAATAAGTAGACAGCAGCTAAACAATGTTAAGTTCCACTTGGCTAGTTTTTCTTTTATCTGTAAATATTGTGATGCAACAAGCACACACTGCACAGCTGTAGTAGTCCACTACAAATGCAAGGTGGTTTCCTGAATTCTGCAGTTAAATAAAGTTGAAGAACAGCTAGAGACTAATTTTGCTCTTTCTGAATGATTTCTAGTAGGACGTCTACTGTTTCTGACGATCTTTTCAAGTGCTGGAAATTTTCATGCTCATGCATGTGGGGCATTACAAATCTCATTCAGAAAAGAACTGAGGAAGTTACAAAGCACTACAGCTGTTAAAAGAAATAATCTCTCTGGGAACTGAGCACAATTCTTGAATAAAGAAAGCAAAAAACATGAAACTGTTTTATGGTGTAAAGCACTTTGCTCTGGATGGCACAGACAACGTCTGATTCTTGACATTACATGCTTATTTCATAACACAGACACAAATAGACAGGGTAATCGAGGGGCTGCAACATCTACGAATCAAACGCAAACACCCTGCGCCCTGCTCCCCAGTATAACTTTCTGGCATCTTCCAAAGCTTCTCCAAGTTCTTTGCCAGTATTTTCCCTTGTCCAGGACAAAAAGCCCTGCTCTCCTCTATGAGGAACAGGATACAAAAACCTCCAACGGGAATCAGGGTGATAGCAGTATCATATAATTCAGGTTACTTTCACAATCTATCATTTTTCCTTGAAGTTCGCCCCAAACAATGTATGCACAATTTCATTTGGAAGAGATATTGCGTCAGTACCCTCTTCTAGGAAGACAACACGTTATATAGAAAGATGACAAAAAGAGAAGTCACACGTACTTAGGGAAAACTACAGTCCAGCTGAAGTCTACCAACTACTATTTTTTTTTTCCAGTCACCATTTTCCTGTGCTTTTTGTCTTCCTTTTAATGAACTTCATTCCTCTTGGTTACTTTGCTAACTGGAGCATCTCACCGAAACACTTACTCACTCCATTGGCAATTGCAGTCTTTAAATACTTGTAAGCAGTTACAGCCATACTAGACACATTAAGAAATTTCAAAAGAAAAGGAAAAATGACTAAGAAGCGAGAGAGATTGACCTCACCATTATTACAGTACAAGACTAGAAGAGCAAATGACTTATGTTTTAGCTATTTCCTAACTGAAGTCTGAAATGAGACACAAGGAAAAAAAAATACCACACAGCATTACTATGAGGGCTGATCTGAAATAATGCCTCCTATTTTATGACGTTGGCCCACGATGTCAGAGGCGGATGTTGGTGGTATGGCAGTAGAGGCTGAACCTTCCCACCAATATTCCATCACATGTTGTTGCTGTGTGGCAGATGGCAGCAGAGGGGCAGTCTGACAGAATGAGTCTGACATGCAAGTGCATAAGAAGCAAAAGTGTGGAATTGAAGTCCTCCATGTGGGAAAAAAAAATGGCACACATCGGCATTCATTGAAACTTGTTGAATGTTTGTGGAGACCAAACAATGGATGTGAGCAAAGTGAGGTGGTGGGCAGTGCGTTTCACCAGTGGTGACAGCAACATCAAAGACAAGCCACATTCCGGATGGCCATGCACAGCTGTCACACGATGACATGAAGAGCATCTTGATCAGCTGGTCCACACAAATCAGAGGATTATGACCAAGGAACTGTGTAAGGAGCTGAATATCAGCTTCAGTACATTTGAAACAATGGTGGCAATATTGAGATATTGCAAAATTTGCACCACGTGGGTTCCATGAATACTCACACAGGAACAAAAAGAACACTGTATGCAAGTTCATCAGCATCTACTGAACCAACACAGAGCTGAAGGTGACAGTTTCCTGAATCGCATCATTACCGGTGACAAAATCTAGTGTTAACACTACAAGCCAGAGTAAAACAACAGTCTATGAAGTGGCAACATGTGAATTTCTCATTGAAGAAAAAGTTCAAGACACAGCCCTCAGTAGATAAAGTGATGTGCACTGTCTTTTAAGATAGGGAAGGAATGATCCTTCTGTATTTTCTGGAACCCAGTCAACCCACCAACTCTGACTGGTGCATCATGTTGCTGACTAAGCTGAAAGCTGGGAACTTCCAGAGTCAGGCCAGAGAAAAAGACAGCCTCTCTCTTGCAATTATGAAGCAGTGGGTCACCTCCACTGGTGCAGATTTTTTGAAAGAGCGGTATGCAGGCTCTAGTTCATCTCTGATGAAAATGTATAGTTAATAGGAGTGACTATGTCACAAAACAGTGTTTTGATCTGAGAGTTTGCTCTATCAAATGGTGCTCTTCGTATCTGTTGTAGTTTCCATGGAAATAAATAGGAGGCATTATTTTCAGAATGACCTACATATTATGGCACCAGAAAACCTGTTGGTGACATAAATACAAAGCCTGTTAATATTAGGAAAACAAGCTGACAAATTCCTACATAATAAGAATTCAACAAACAACACCCTAGTATTACTCTAAGCTATCAATGTTTTAATTTAAAACTCTGCTGCAATTTATGCATCAGCATAAAAGACTGTAATGGCTGCATAAATGCATGAAGGGGAATTTGGTACTATATATCACTCAGATTAAAAAAAATCAGGGTGGATATCCTCCCTCCCCAACCTCCTCGGCTGCAAGTAACAGGTACTGAATGCTTATAACAACAAAATCAGTTACAGCTATCCTAGTCATTAAACAAGATTCAAGACATCCAACTCTTACAGATCTTTGAAAGAGCCTACATCTTTCAAATAACAACCTTACTTGGTATTTCTTATAATTCATTCTACAAACAGCTGTAGCACATTTTTTACATTAAACAAGGATATTAAAGTTGATAGGGTACCAGTCTGACTTCATATGGATTTCCTTTGTTCCGAGCATTTTGTTTTAATGAATCACTAACCACACTCCAAAAAGCAGCAGCAGAGCATGAGCTTCTAGACAGACTTCCTATTCTGGATGCAGACTATCAATGGGAGATGATTGTTACCTCCACTCTAGCTACAACAGCAAAACCAGCTAGTCTGCGTTTATTTTTTTCTAAAATAAGCAAGTACACACACCCTTAAAGAACACGTAAAAGCTTAACACATGCTGAACCTAAACGAGCTTAAAAATAATATTTTTGAAGGGATGTTTCTGTAATCCTCCAAATACTGCAGTTAGTTAAAATAATACCCAAAGCTTTTTAGAGTCTCCAAAAATGCAGTTATTTGTCAGTAGCAATCCTGTGAAAACCCTCATAGACACATAAGCATGCTTACTCAAGATACCCAGGAATGCACATACTAACACCAAGGACTAGAAAAAGTGCCATGAGCTCTTAGAGCTCTCACAAAAGGATAGGCAAAGGCTTAACAACTTCACTTGCAGAAGCTTTTCTCAGTCTTCACAGTAAGTTCTATTACATTATTTAATTTGTCCTAGATGATTTTGATACAAACCATGCCTCCAAAAAACACAGCATCTTTGCAAGTACATCTGAAAAGAGAATGGCAATGTTTCCGAAAAGGAAAGTTGTGGAAGACAAAATATTAACAAGAAAAAAAAAAAAAAACCACTTTCTCCCTACCTGCTCATTTTAGCACTGCTTGATCACCAGGCATGAGGTTTATGACAAGTAGCAGTGCTCCAGCAGAGTGGAAAACTCACCTTTATCTCTTAGCAGCGCATGCAGCATCAAGGCACACGTGCCATAAATTCAGAGGTGGCCTTAGTACCGTAGGTTTGAGATTACACCACCAGGATGGAAGGAAAGGAAGAAATCTCAGAAACTACCAGACTGCGTTTCCTCCCACACTAACAACACTTGAACTCCATTAGCCATCAACTAGCAGCATTTCATGATTTGGTCAGGTTGGTTTACAGTAGAACGATAGTGATAAAGTTATACCTCAGCTGAGACAGCATCCAAGATAGATGGAGATCGCCAAGATAAATAGATCACGTAAGCACACCTATTTTCATTGCAGAAAAGCAAATCATAGAATCAAAGCACAAAGTTGTTCTGGATTGCTGTCTGCATAGAGAGGCCCCATCATAATTTTCAGGGATGAACCTTAGAACACTCAAATATATTCAAATTTCCATTTGCTATCCCCACTCTAATGCAAAACTATTAATTCTTCTGTATTTATGAAGTCATGTGGAACAGTTGATCAGCATTGCCTTTGTCTGGTCACACAATCCCAGAAGTTTGACTGCACAGCAAGAAGGTGTGACTGCAGCAAGCCCTCCTAGCTATGTCACTATCTTCTTTCCCACTATTGTTACTGAATTACTGTTACCACTATTGTTACCATAATAACCTATTCCTGCTATTGTTACCATAATTCCATTAATTCAGTTGAGGTACATGCCACTGTCAAGCTTCCATCTCAATAACCTAGGAATTTAAGTTCATACCCAGAAT
Organism: Numida meleagris; assembly: GCF_002078875.1. Classification (NCBI taxonomy): domain Eukaryota; kingdom Metazoa; phylum Chordata; class Aves; order Galliformes; family Numididae; genus Numida; species Numida meleagris. The sequence continues at coordinate 49,681,726 of NC_034412.1, forward strand.
GCCCATGTAGCTCCTTCAGCTCCTTTTGAAGCTTTCAGCAAACAATAAGGTATTATTATTAAAAATATATTGACTTCCTGGGTAGATAGCGCGTACCCATTGCATGTTCCCAGTTCCTAGACCTTGCATGAGCACAAGGCACTGGGGACACGCCCGTGTGCCAGGCAGTGGTGCCAGCTGTGCAGGCTTCTGTGGGCTGGGGGAAATCCCTCACAGTGCAGGAAATCCGAGAGCAATGATTTATGGGCATGATACCTTCCCATCCCACCGCCCAGACAGATAGTCTGAGAAGTATTAATCTGGGCCCTGTCATCTCGTCAAGTAATGAACTTTACCCTTTGGCTGAGAGACGAAAAAGAAAGGGGAGGGAGGGTGGGGAAGGCAGTGTTGTACATGCTTATCGGTGCCCAGCTGCAGCAGAGCATGCCCCTGCAAGAGCTATAAATAAGTTCTTCACATCTATCTGTAACACTTCCAGGCTGCACATCTCCGGGACAACATTAACATATAGCACTTACACACCTGCATAAAAACACAATACTCTATTTTCTGCCTCTTAGGTTGGAGTATCCTCAACTTCATCCAAACTCTAAAAAAAAAAAAAAAAAAGTGTTCCTGCAGCTGAACTTCTTAAAATAGGAGTAAAGAGGAATAAAGATGTTGTGCCAAGAGTTGACCCAAGAGGCTGTACGACCTGCACTTAGACACCAGCTAACATGCGATTACAGGCATGAGCTGATGGTTGAACTGGATGATCTTACTGGTCTTTCCTACCTTAATGATTCTGTGATTCGACGCAGCAGTATGGATGGAAAGTAAAAACAGGAACCACAGCAGCCACAAGCACAAGCGATCGTGCATTTTTCATTCAAGTTCAGAAAGTTCAAGCAAGTGACTTTTTACTGACAATATAATCACATTTTCCTCAAAACAATTACTTACAGTTTACTTATTTAATCTTATCTAATCACTTCAGACAGCCATCCCATGTCCTCTCATCACAGGAACAAATATGCATAATACTCACTCCCTCAAGCAGTTCCAGCAAAAGCAACAAACTCACAGCTGAATACTTCCAACGTGATGAAGCCTGCTGGGACGCAGAATCTCTCTCATTCTCCACTACTCTCCATCAGTCGGGCACAAAAACGCTTTCCTGTTAATGCAATGGCTCAACACATGCTGTTGCACTCCCTGCCCCATCTCCTGACCTTTCCTTCTTCAACTTGCTCACAGCTCCCTTCTTTCCAGGGAACACTCGCACTTCTACACGGTGCCCCACAGCAGCAGCTCCAAAAGGCTCTGAGCTTCCTTCAAGAAACACAATCACCATCTACAGCTCATGCATAGATGGGAACACGGCATCACTTAGGAGAATTTCTCCACAATCAGCTGTTCTGCCTCAGCCCCTTAGATACACACCATGGCAAGTTTTCATGCTTTCCACCTTTTTAGCCCAAGCTCTTCCAGGGATTTGCAACTCAAACATGGGCTTCAGTCACTAAATAACTGGCTTATTATAGTCATGGACTGTAGAGAGTTGGAGTATTTTTACCATTTTCTAAGTTTTGCCTTTCTTATAAATAGTTGGAGTGATAAGAGTGAGCTGCTGGCTTGATTTTGTGTTCCTATTTTTAAACACTTTGCTTTGAAGAGTGCTGGATAAACATTTAAGCAATACGATCACTGATAGCCTGCTAGCATTTAGAACGTTACAATGTAAGCATTCATCTGTAATTAAAACATTTGGAGAGAGACTGTACTCAGTAACCTTTTCCAGTACACAACAGTATTTGAAATGCACAAGCTCTGTGAACAATGTATGGTCTGCAGCAGTCTGGATATCAGAAATACACGTACAGCTAACACACACTATCAGAACTTCCCACGTAACTCCAGCACAACCTCCCTTACTTCTATTCAGTAAAACAAGTAGCACTAGTACATTCAACATATTCCTCCAACCAGATCAAAAATAGCACTGCTAACCTAGAAAACAAGCAACCAGAATATCAGCTTAGTTTTTAATCCACACACTCCACCTCCCAAGCAAATAATGAATGAGCCGGGTCATGATCGCCCTCAGAAAGCATGTCGCAAATCTCCAAAACAATGAGCCGAGGGTAAGGGCTGCTACGAAGCTCAGACATCAAAGGTGCACCTAATAATGTCACACGCTTATGCTCCACATGCTGGGCATCGTTTTGATGCATCAGCATAGCAGGAACAGTAAAACTACAGCGCTTGCTGAAAGGTACTCCAGTGCTAAGGTACAAAACTTTCTACCCAAATAGAAATTAGCACAGACTCGTGGGCATCTGCGGCTGCAAAATGAGGATTTGAGCAGAACCTTCACCGTGTGCTTGGGCAGAAATTTCAGCTCGAAGTGTCACGTTACACCTTCTGTAACTGTCACACAGCAGTATGTCATCTAAAGCGTCAGTAACTCCGAGAGACTTTTCAACAAACGGCAAGGCTGGGATTCTGTTGTCATCGTTCCCCCCGGTCCCCTGGCTACCTCACTCCCCGGCCATTTCTCCGGCTCCTCGCACCTCACCGCACCCCGGGCCCAGTCCTGCCCTACGTGGGGAGCGCCGGGCACGGCTGGGGGCAGGCACGGCTGCACCCCAAGCAGTGGGGCTGCAACAGAGCTGGTCGTCAGGTGCTCCGCGTTTCTTGAGAAATCGGGGGATTCTCTCTCTCTCTTTTTTTTTTCCCTAAGCAATCCTGTAACCCAAGATACTTTTTTTTTTCCCCTCCTTTAAATAAATCCCCACTCTTAAAATCGCCTCTCCTCTCTTTCCCAAGCAGGATTTCCAAGGCGGAGCGGAGCCGCGCGCCCAGAGCAGCTTACCTTGGGCTCCCCGGCACCGGGCTCCTCCTCGTAGTAGCCGTGCCCGGACTCGTAGGCGGCGGCGACGGGCGGCTGCCGGGGTCCCAGGAGCACGGCGCCAGCAGCGAGGCAGCAGCCCAGGGAGAGCATCTCCAGCAAGTGCATTGTGCAGAGATGGCAGGGCGGAGCGGGACCTCGGGGCAGCCGCAGGAATGCGGGCACAATTCCGAGGCTCCTTCTTTTCCTTTTCTTCCCCCCCCCCCCTTCTTTCGCTGTCCTCACCCCCCTCCCACCCCTCGCAATATCCAAGGCAGTAAAATCCGCGGGATGGAGAAGATGCGGCGGCGGCAGCAGCTCCCGGACGCCTGCAGGGGAGCTCCCAGCTCTCCCAGCCTCTTTGCAAATTCCCACCGAAGTTATCCGGACTTTGCCAGGTAAAAAACCCACCAGGAAACCGGACATCCGAGGCTGCGGTCACTCGGGAGCGGTGGAAAGCGCAGAGAGGAGGAGGAGGGAGGGGAAGGAGGGAAGCGGGACCCAGCGGCCGCTCGCAGCCGGCGCCCTCCCGTGGGGCCCGGCCCGGTGCCTGCGCGACGCGGAGCGGAGCGCTCGGCCGGGGGCTGCGCGGCGCCTGGGGCTGCGCGGCGGCGGGCGCGGGGGCCGCGCATGGCGAAAGCGCCCTCTGCCTGCGGCTCCGAGCGGCGGGAGGGGCCGGCCTTCCTCCTCCTCCTCCTGCTGCTGCTGCCGCCTGCCGCCGGCGGGCCGGAGCAGGACGCGGGAGATCAAGCGGAGCCGGGCTCGTCCAGGCCCAAGAGAAAAAGCGGGACCGGGACCTCGAGGGCAAATCAAAGATCTCGGAGGGCTGCAGTCAATCAGCGAGGAAATCAGCTCTGAAACGGCCGGATGAAGTTGGTTAAAGGACTCTCCGAAGCCCATTTGAAATCGTGCAGGATTTCTTTAACCCTAATCAGCTCCTCGTCTCCTTGTTGAGCGGTGGTGGCCTCTCCGAGACAGCGGAGCAGTGGAACACTTTGTCAGATTAAAACATAGTACCCCAAAGAGCACCCTCCTTCTGATCACTGACAGCTTGGAGCTGGCTCTAAGCAGAAGTTCCAACTCCGTTCAGAGCCCAAAATAAACAGCACAGATGCTACGTTCCACTGAGACTGTGATTGAAAGTAATGCTTACAAGAAAAAAAAAAAGTTAAACCACAACAAACTGCACATTGCTAATGAAGTAACAGTGCAGCCTGCTCAAATCTCAGCTGTGCCAACGGAAGCATTCCATGTACTAGCAGTGATGTGACAGCATTAGTGAAACACGTAAACGTTTGAAAAGCTTTTGAAATGATTCTACATCACCTTTAAATGTTGTTTAGTACCACGGCTGTAAGGGAGCGCGCCGTGTGGGCAGAGCCCTGGCTGCTTGGGCTGGCTGCTGGCAGCCTGCTCACATTACACTGCTCCTGCTCCTCGGAGTCCCGCTCTGTGATCGCTCAGGAGCAGCGCCCCAGGGGTTACACAACCAGAGGTCCCTAGCAGGCATGTAGGCGCCTTCTGTGTTACTCCTTATCACTTTCAAGATGGCACTTCACCTTCCTGCTACACACAGGAATTATTCCGATGCAAGGAAGAAGTAATCATTTCATTTGCAATGAGAATGTTTAAAGCTGCTTTCATAGTTACTCCAAAGTTATTGAAGCACTAACAATTTTTTTTTTAAACATCCCCACAACGCAGTGAAGCAATGAAGAGAAGACTGGGCTAGAAGTTAAAGAGAACAGCTATGATGACATAAAATAGCATAAATACATTATGAAGCCTATTGTTCTTCAATGGACCCTTGCAGCGCTGCAGATCAAAGCACAGGATTAAAGCCAAAGAGCATGCTGCAGGATGCTAAACCTCTCTACACAGAAACACAGCATTAGTGGCTTGAATTCAAGCATTACAGACTGGTGTAGAAAATGACAAAATCATGCACAGTTTTATTTCAACAACAGTCCATCATGCAAGGAGCATCTCTTTGTCACTAAATCCCAAAACAAAACTGAACGTACTGTCATGCCATTCTATCACAGCATCATCTGGCTTCATTGTCTACTTTCCACTTCACTAGCACTCTTATTCCATACCTTTTCCCCAGCATTTCCACCAGTTACACTGTAAACCAAGTTTAAAGTATCATGGCCAAACACTCATAATCAGGCTGTATTTCTTTCAGTCCCAATAAAGATGGGAAACTTTAAAGGTTTTCTGATTTAAAATCATTTTTCGTTTTTACCATCACATTGTGATTAATATTCTTCCTCTTGTCTTCAAATTAAGCATAAGCTACTGTGTTATGAAGATTTAATAAATTTCACTTATATGAAAATATATATCCAAAGCCTACAGAACAATTTGTAGACAACAAGTTCTAAGCAGCACTTAATACTCCTGGCAGTGAATTGATCCTAAAAATACAAATGACTAACAAGAGATCTCTAATGATGTAGCAGTACAGTTCTAGGCTTTGCCTGGTTAAGTTTTAACAGCACAAATAGCTACTATTGGGGAAAAAAAAAAAAAAGAAGTTTGTGATGTCAGGTATAAGATCTCCTCAGAAGAATTCTCCTGATCTTGTTTCAAAATTGCATTAAAATATACCCAGACCTCATCCTCAAGGTGAAGTTAACGTAATGTCCATCTGTGAAATGCATTCTCTACAGCACCGAGACATACCTGATATATTCAGCGGATGTATTTCAGTACCTGCTTTCTTTCTATCTCCCTTCAATAGAGGTATATGGAGTCAGAGAGGAACCACCAGAAGAAATGTGAGCTGAGCACAGGGAACAGGAAAGTATCAACAGCAGCAATAAAAATCAGTAGCATGCTGTTGTAATTTGGTTTATTTGCTTACCATGGAGTTTGCTTATTTAAGATGTCTCAAGACTGAAAAAATAAGCTGTTAAATGTTTTCCTTCCAGGATGTCATTTAAATATTTGTGTTCAATTCAAATCAATCTCTCTTCCACTCTCTTCTTAAACAGACAGAGAGTGAGAGTTAAAATGGCAGACAGCCTGGTTTGCTTTTGTTTCAGCGTACATATCTTTACTATGCAGCTTCAGTGAAATGTATTTTTAATGTATATATCAAAGATAGAGTATTTTTTCCCCAAGGGCAGCAACTCAAAAGACCCAGGAACTGCAATTCTATAATCATTCCAAGGAATGAAGGTGCTGTTGTATACTTAGTCCTACACTCCCCTATAGCACTGACGCTCCTTTTCTTCCTCCAGTGCTTAAAAAAAAAACATATATGCAAAAATGCATAAATAAAAGCACGGAAGAAAAAACTGTTTATTGATCAATACCTTAAATATCAAAGTCCTATGTAAAAATACCGCTAATGAGCCTGATATATACAGAAGAAAGAGTTTCAGGTTCAGGATCAAACTACCAGAACAGCTGATCACTAATGGATTTCTTGCCAATCAGACCTTTAAATCCCAATTTTTATTATCTATTTCTTATCTGCTTTGTGTAACTAGCCTATGGAAGAGAACACTTGGCTACTGAAAAAGGGCAGTGCAGTGGATTCCATGCTGTAGTCCACTTCTCAAATCCTCTTGTTTGGATAAAACATATAGGATTGACTGGAAACATTTAGAAGCATTACAGTTTCAACAATTGCCTTCATAACGGCTTTCCTCATTCCTTACCACCAGATGGGAAGATAACCTGTTTTTGTGCAAGCATTCAGTTGATATTTCCTCATACGAACCTAGAAAATGATTTAAAAGAGTAGAGGCCTGAAGATCACCAAAGGCAACTGAAATCTTTTCCTTGACTTTGATCAAGCATTCTCACCATACACCATAAACCACGGGAAACTGTTCTTCACAAAACTCCCAGCTAGGAACACTTCAGCGTAGCTTTAACCTAAAAATATTGACAAGATGAATAACTTTAAATCAGTGGGAGATGTCACATCTGCAAAGCCATTTTCTGTGGCAGTTGGCCAAGTGTTACTTGGTTTCTGGGTTTTATTATTTCCAGAACTTTCTATTATTATTTGGAGAATTCTCTCTTCCTTTTGATATACACGTTCATTATTCTTGGAAATTAACTGACAAAACAGGAATCCTTCATCTTCAGCCCTTTGACGCTGGCTGATATCCAGGATTACAGGATTATTGAGATTTTTTTCCTCAGGGATCCTCTTTCTAAATATTTAAAATTGATACAATTGGCATTTCACATTAGAATTCCTTTATGCTATTGGTCAACTGCAATAGCATAAAACCCTGCAAAATTTTGTCATAGGAAGAGGCTGCTATGATGCAAAAAAAATGGGCAGTCCAAGGCAGTATCTTGAAGGAAGTCCTTGAATTCCCTAAATCAAATGACATATCTCAAATGTTGGACTAAATTTAGAATAGTGAGAGCTCTCACACAGATTTTAATGGAAGACAGATGAATGAAATATTTTTCTTTATTGTATTTTGTCTTCTCTTGTTTGAGTCCTTATACACATGAACAAGCATGCAGAGGATATTAGATTCCTAGTAGTTCCTAGTAGTAAACTAGTTAATCTCTCCACGTAGTGATGTTGTTCCAAGTTATAATCTCTAACCGTAGCAGTAAAATGACCAATTGTAACCTCTTAGCTGATAGCTTTACATAAACTAGTTTGTGTATAACTGAAGCAATGTCACTATATAAACAAATTTAGAGTCAACAAAACATATTAGCACTTAGCACTCTCTTCAACATCTTTATCAATGACATAAATGATGGCATCAAGCGCACCCTCAGCAAGTTTGCAGATGACATCAAGCTGAGTGGTGCAGTGGATGCATTGGAGGGCAGGGAAGCCATCCAGAGGGACATGGACAGGCTGGAGAAGTGTGCCCATGAGAACCTAATGAGTCTCAACAAGGCCAAATGCAAGGTGCTGCGCTTGGGCTGGGGCAATCCCAGGTATTTATACAACCTGGGGGAAGAACTCCTAGAGAGCAGCCCCGCAGAGAGGGACTTGGATGTCCTGGTGGACGAGAAGCTGGACATGAGCCAGCAGTGTGTGCTGGCAGCCTGGAAGGCCAACTATGTTCTGGGCTGCATTAAAAGAGGAGTGGCCAGCAGGGAGAGAGAGGTGGTGGTCCCCCTCTACTCGGCTCTTGTGAGGCCCCATCTGGAGTACTGCGTCCAGGCCTGGGGCACCCCAGCACAAGAAAGATGCGGAGCTCTCGGAACAAGTTCAGAGGAAGGCCAGCAAGATGATCAGAGGGCAGGAGCGCCTCTCCTATGAAGAAAGGCTGAGGGAACTGGGCTTGTTTAGTTTGGAGAAGAGAAGGCTCCGGGGAAACCTCATTGTGGCCTTCCAATACTTGAAGAGAGCATATAAACAGGAGGTGGAATGATTGTTCACAAGAGTGGATAGCGATAGGACAAGGGGGAATGGTTTTAAACTAAGACAGGGTAAGTTAGGTTAGATATTAGGAGGAAGTTCTTCACTCCGAGGATGGTGACGCACTAGAACAGGTTGCCCAAGGAGGTTGTGGATGCCCCGTCCCTGGAGGCATTCAAGGCCAGGCTGGACGTGGCTCTGGACAGCCTAGTCTAGTGGTTGGAAACGCTGCATTCAGCAGAGGGGTTGAAACTCGATGATCTTTGAGGTCCTTTTAAACCATTCTATGGTTTAAAAGTCCTAAGGCCATTCTATGACTATGATTAACAGCCTATGGCCACTACACATACAAACACTTGCCATGTTACGTACACTTCCAGCAGTAGTCTTCCAATGAATAATTTAATGAGATAAATAACATATTCATCTTCGTTTTTCACAAGACAATTAGTTGAAAATAGTTGGAGATAATTTAAAAATGGTGAAAGGAAGGTTTGTTTCTTTTATTTTGTGGGTTTTTTTTGGGGGGAGGGGGAAATATGTGTTTGTTCTCTGATACAGCAGGTAGCTAACATCTGGAATTTGATGCTGTGAGGACCACAAGGATTAAAGAAAGAAACACACAACCATGGGGGTTAAAGAAAAACTAATGAAGATCAAGATAAAAAAGTGCGTACTAAATAAATGAATAAATAAAATAAAAAAGGTAGAAATAGAGGGGTAAAACATTGCAACCCTAATTCAATGGAAGCAGAGGTTGGAAGAGTATAATGGAAGCGGGCAGCAGAAACAGACAGTCCTGTATGTTCTCCCTAAACAACATTTCCAATTGCAGCTGCTGGAGATGAAATTAGATAGACAGTGTAGACAGTTTGTCTGAGCCAACAGGGCATGGCATTTCTTATATTTTGAGGGAAACTGAATCAATTCCTCATTGAATGAGGTCCAAACCACAAAGTGAATTTGTTCTTGTCTTTCAGTCTTATGTTCAGACCACGTACACTTAGTCATAACAAAAACACTTATTTTTACACATCAGTATTGCAGCAGAAGTTAGTCCAACAGATAGGGTTGGAAGCAAGTACACAAGAAATCCCATCTATAAAATACCTGTTATCATCTACAGTAAAATGAATAAGGAGTGCTATTGTCATTACAATTGAAACTAGATTTTATCATTCCATCTTAAGAATATACACACACTATACTTATGCACCTTTTTTTTTTTTTAAACAAGGAAGTTACTAATAGTTGGAACTGGCACCATATGTAAGTTGGTTTCTATGGAGGTTTTGTTCTCTGCTAAACAACTGCTTAATAAAAAACATACTATGTTTCTTTAAAAAAAAGCTGTGCTTTGTGCTGTATGAAGAGTGTTACTGTTACTATCAAACATAAAGATATATTCTGGGCACAAAATCAGAAGGATGAAGATCTGTGATTTGTAAGAACACAAAACTCAATTGCCAACTATTTAATTTTCCAAAATCCACTAAACTAAATGAAGAAATAAGTACACCAACATGCAGTGACAAAGAATTAAAGACCAAAGGTGCACTGAGATGTAGATTGCATCAGAGGCCAGAAACAATTCCTTCCTTCACTGTCTAGCCAGGAAATTTCTTCAATGTGACATAGTGAAAGCTGTGCTAATTTTCCCCCCTTATCCTTAATGAATGCATTTAATGAGGGATACTGAGACCAATTCTCAACAGTTTCTTCCTTTCAGCATGACCTGCTCATATCTTTCCTTTAGCCAGTACTCTAGTTGACATTGAGTACTTCAGACTAGATTAGGAAGTTGATACATGCGACACAGACCCAGCTCACCCCGAGCAAAGAAACCTTCAATACTGAGCATCCCTCATCCTTCTGCTTGCTTATCTCTTTGTAACTTGAGTCTAAGCAGCTACTACTGATCTAAAAAGCAGGTAACATGCTGGGCCTAATCTATTTCAAAAATTCCTATCCCATCGCAATCCTACAGTTATACTCCACAGGGAGACTTCAACTAATCCATCCCAGGGTAAAACTCTCGAGTGCAAAGAGCAGAGCAAGAGACCACTTTCAGTAGCAGGTTCCAGCTGTGGAAATCAACCTAATCTTCTCTACTGACAATGAATATAAGCCCAAACTTATTCAAAAATAAGACCAATCCCAGCTTCTTAGTAAGACACCATGCAGTGATGGCATCTTCCCAGGGCAACCAGGCAACACAGATAGAGGAGGTAAAAAGAAAAAGTACATTCACTAACAAAACAAAAAACTAAGATGTCCAGATATTTTGTATAAGATGGTACATTCAAAAACACGAACTACTATGTTAACTAATTTATTTATTTTAATTTTGAGTGGTCAAAAAAGCCAGCTTTCTCATCAGTGGTTTGGAAGCCAGATTTCACTTTTCCTACCTAATAATACCACCAGCAGGTTCACCATAGTTGTATTCTCACCCATTTGTATAACTTAGACACTAATAGCTACATTACCTAAGGAGGACAGAGAAAAATGCTGTTCATACACCCACATATTTCCTGCTCGCTTGGGACAGTACTGCTGAAGCATTGCATGGACAGGAGATGCAGTGCTTGTGGGTTCTGGGCTGCCTCAGCAGTAGGGTTACAAACGAGGTGAGGCTGTTGGGGAGTCTGGGCCCTTACTATGTGCTGCTGCTGCTGGCTACTATGGAAGAAGCTGCTAGAGAGAAGATTTGGGCTACATTATAGTTTTAAACATATTTTTATGATGACAAGGGATTGTATAGAGGGCCATACCACACACCTCTTGCTCTTAGGTTACTCCTAGTAAATCTCTCATGTCTAGTAATTAAAGTAGGTGTTTTCTGGCAGATCTTGGAACCTTATTACTCTAGATTGAAACATTATATAGAAATTGAAATAGTTCAAAGGCATATTTGTTTCCACAGTTCTGAAATGAGTGTTGTTCACCTGATAGTCTAACGCCTGTAGCCCACATTTCTTCACACTAAAATCTTCAAAAGCAGACAGTGGAAATTAGGAGCAATTCTTGATTGTAATTATATCCTTTTGAATTGCAATAGGCTTCTTTCAAATCATATCCAATTTTAAGAGGTGATTTTTCCTTTCCTTGCTTTCATTCAAATATGTTGACTGAGATGTATTCATACAGTGATATTAACAGCAAGTCTGTTCATATTCGTGGAAGGTCTGAGAAAATTATTTGATCTTTAAAAATACAGAGGAAAAGTGTAGTTTCCTCTTGACCCCAATCAGAACAAGACGTTGCAGTGCAACATTTTAGGGTGGTTTTCTTTCGGTCGTTGCTTTTCTTTTTTTTTTTGGCATATTTATCATGTGATATACTGTTTAGTTTAACTGCATAATGGATGCCTCATTAAGTAATGATTCTGAGAGACAACAGGAAAAAAAATTTCTCAAGTTCATTCTATTCTCAGTCCGGTTCAAAAAGTTACTGTGTAGCTCAGTGAGTGTTCAAAAGCTTACTCTAAGTATACAGTATTGAGGTTGATAATTAAGAAGACTCATTTCAGTCAGCTTCATGTTTGCACAGGAGTGGGAGTAATTATAACGCTACTCATTCTTTCAGGTTGGCTTGAACACTTGACCTTATAAGCAAACTCTTTCCTCAGCCCCCCCTCACTCCACAATGCAAAGTTAATGATTTGATTTTGATGAAACAAATGTCAAATTGACATTTCACATTAAACATCTCTATTTCACTAAAAAATAATTTAAACAGTAATGATTGCAGACTATTTTTTAACATATCTGCAAAGATGAAAAAAATGTTTGGCTTGCTTGAGCTTTTCTCCAGTTCAACTGTATAATACAAAGAAATACGAAAATCCATGCAAACGCCAGGATGCCTTCAGGGCACCATGGCCTTATTCCATATTCCTCTTACACCATGCCAGCATTCACTAACTCACTTGGGTCCAAAGAATCTAAAATCCAAAAGGAGAATCACAATTGTTCTCAACAGCAGCCATGTGCAGGCACATATTCAACAAAACTAAACATACTCGGGAAAATAAAATACAGGGAGCAGGACCCCACCTCCCTGTCATCTCAGAATTAAGGTCCTAGTCTACGGCCAAGTGTTTGGTGTCTCACTGCATCTCATGAAGACCCATGGGCCCTTGCAAAAGAGGAACTCTTTCTCCCTTTCTTTGACACTAGTTTTAGGACACAAAATAAAATACATTAGTTAGTAGGAATAAGTGTGTGCATGTAATTTAGACTATATACATAACTTTGGGATACCTAATGTTAAAGAAAAGCCTCACACTGAGAATCTGCTTAGTGTCCTTGAGAGCCCCCAAGACATAAGGAGATGTTCAAGAAGTATAGGAGGAAAGGTGGGCAAGAATGTAAGCAAGTGGCATAATTAAGTCCATGAAATTAGTCTCTAAATTGGTAATTCAACTACCAAGATACAGCAAAATGGCATGTTTGATCAAATAGGAATGTTTCTCTACTGATTCCATGCTTTCATTTTAGATTTATTTCTTGTTCCTTTTTTTTTTTTTTTTTTTTTTAAGCCAAGCTCTCACCACACAAAGAATGAAAGATATGTTAGCTCTCATGATTTTTAGAACGGTTTGAAGGGAAGTTCTTACTGCAAACGGTATGTCTACTTGCGGATGGAAGAAATTCAATATTTATCCATAGTATGTTTCTTGTGCAATAAATGCAAACTACTCACTGAATTAATAGCAGAACAGAAAAAGAGAGCCAACTGAGATATAACTTCCATGTGAGATTTATTCCTCTAAGGCTTCACTATACTTTATAGCCTACCTTTTTTGTAATTTTGTTACAAAATTGTGAACAGAAAATAATTCTCCTGAAGACATTTTATTCTCCTGAATTTAGTTGTTCTGATACACACTAAATTCTATTTTCCCTTTAAATTATATCATGCATGTGGTCTTATACATTATATAATTAAGTAATAAGAAGCTCATAACCGTTTTACATCCACTATAGAGGCTTATCTATGTTTAATGTTTATTAGAACAAGGAAGAGGTTGTTGTTACGTACATTTTTTGTCACCTATACAAGATAATTATTCAAAGAGGTCATGGACTATAACTACATTGTGGCATTTATTATGAATTCTTCAAAGAAGCAAAAAGTTTCATGAAGTAACATATCCAAAATCACAGAGATTTGAATCCACCTAATCTTTCTGTATGACTGGCTAGAAAGCTATTGCAGTGTCAGATACTATTAGGGAGGCCCTTAGCTTCTCAATGCATGCAGCAGAAGTTCTTGCATGAGAAATGACTCAAGAGAGCTAGGAGACAATAAGAGTGCAGCAGGGCCTGTGGCCTCTGCTCTCCAATTCAGTAAAATGAAGAAAAAGTGATTTCACCAGGAGCTGTCAACTTTGAAACATCTCAGTTCAGCGTGATTTCACTGAAGATCAAATGGAAAAGGCTAATCTCATTTTCTAGACACTTAAATCTCATTTTCCCAGGCAGATTTACTCCTGGCTTGTCCAAATACATCTTAAACAGAATATCTTATTCTAAAGTGTTTTCTGATTTTTGGGGGGTGTTTTTTTTTTGTTTTGTTTTTAATACAAGAGGCACAGTAGCACTGAATGCATTGGTGTCCCAGTTATTGTTTTCAAAGATTAGAGAGATGTCCACAAAGCATCTATGGAAAGCAAGAAGCATGTCAATAATACACTTACAGTAAACTTATATTTTACAAAATTACTTACTTGCACTTGCATGACAGAATTTTTAAGCTTTTTATCCTCACAGACTTATCATCATCCTGCAACACCAGCAAACAACATGAGCCTTTATCATATCTGCTAGGGCCTACAAGTTTTTCAGCTTATATTAACATCAGCATAAATAGTTCTATTGATTTTTGGCAAGTGTTTTGAACATGAAAGACATCCTGCTGCTCCATCATACATGTGCTACCAGAATACATAACATCAAATAAATGAAACATACTCCTATGCTTCAGTAACTGACAGTTATTTGAATGTTTAAGACTGGTAACCTAAGGAGTAGGAGAGAAAAAAAAAAGAACACCTTATGTTGTATTTATAAATTATATATTTATAAATTTATATCTAATTGATAAACATGGAATTTACACATATTTCCCACTTAACATCTAATACTTAGCTAGGAATGTTCTTTTTTTCTGCTTTAAAATATTTGCTTTCTCCATTTCCATTATTTTCCTGTTTCCCCTCATCAAAACTTTGTTTTCTGTTTAAAGACCAAAGTGTTAAAACGAAATACAAATCTACATTACACTTAGGTAGCAAAATTACTAACCAAGGTTTTATCGGTGTGTATCTAATTCAAATCTGCGTTGTAGTTTAGAGCGCTGTGTTCATTATTGGCTTAGAAAAAAAAACAGTGTTCCAATATTATTGCTATTAAAAATCTAATTTACCTAGTAATTAACAATAACAACAAATAACAGTTTTCTCTTATCCTCACTGAGTTAATGTCATTCCTAGCATTTTGCTTTTTAGGCAAAACACTATGTAAAGAAACCAGAAATTTTCAAATGCCTTGGACTAAGCAAGACTAAACTGACAGCAACATAGCTCCATTTGTTGCAAAAAGAACCGCTGATTTTCCATCAAGTTCAGTCCTATATTGAAAGGAAAGGAAGTGTTCCTTTTCCAGCTTGACATGCTCAGAAACAGCTCTCTCTTTCTTCATTCTGCAGGAATGAATACATAGTTTAAGGACAAGATTAGGCCTACTGTAGGTTGATTCTGTTGTTACAACAGTACTTACTTTCTTGCTTAAGAAATACTATTTATTTTCAATAGAACAAAGAAAGAAAAGAATCCAGGCAGGTAATACCATTCTAACAAACAGCTCTCTTAAAAGATATTCCTTTTTTTCCCTCCCCCACTGTGATAATTAACAGGTGCACACATTCAGAAAGTGAGGACAAGGCTAAACTCATTGATTGCCTCCAGCAAAACAGGACCCCCATCCTCAGCCCTGACCCCATTGTGACTGATGGAGCAGGGAAACAATGTCATACACAGCTCTGTGCCTCTGGAAATATTTATGCTTTGTCACTGAAGAAAAATGCAATGAAATTCCTCCTCCACAAGTAAATGTGTAGCTTTGTGCTTTGTTTTATCTTGCAACACTGAAGAAGAGGAACAGTGATAAACAGGTATATAAAATGTGGAAGTCGTTCTAAAGCCATGAGTATTCTCTCAGACACCCAGAACTTACTACATTATGATTTCTTTTTCCAAGAGGAATTATTAAATTTCTTTAAACTTAAAATAATCACAGATGTATAAATGTGATTTAGCAACATTTCCAAAGCCATTAACTTCATTATAAGCAAGGAAACTTTAGCAGCCTCCACAAAAGCTTAAGCAGTACAGTTGCAGATGACTACCAGGAGCCTGCAGCAAGCCACCATAGAAATGGAACTTAAACCAAAACCATATATTACCACCTTTCTTTTCTGTGGTATCACATAAAGTGCAAATTTTATCTGAAATGCAAGATCTTATGGAATCTAGTCCTGTTTTCCAACCTTGTGCAAAAATCACCTCTTATTTCTATCAGAAGGTAAGTATTATTACATGACAAGGACACCAAGTGAGAAAGACGAGATAGATCTTTAGGTGTAATGGACAGTCCACAAACTTAAGGTTCAGGAGTTTTTAAGATAGTGTGCAATGTTATAACAAAGTGCACTATATCATTTTAATGAAATTGATTTGATTGAAAAAATATCAAGTGTACGATACAGTCAAGAAGATGCAACCCCCCAGCTGAGAAATGTTTTGTCAATTCTTAAAATAAACTC
This sequence comes from Numida meleagris, assembly GCF_002078875.1. Taxonomy (NCBI): domain Eukaryota; kingdom Metazoa; phylum Chordata; class Aves; order Galliformes; family Numididae; genus Numida; species Numida meleagris. The sequence goes on from NC_034412.1 coordinate 49,697,784, forward strand.
TCTAAGATGAATTCGTGCTTGCTACACAAATGTAACATGCACTACTAGAACTGTTTTTCATTTAAAAGTAATACAAAACGTGTTGTTATTCAACAGGATAATTATGAAAGCTATATAAACTGTTCATGAAGAATCCAGATTTCAGAGAATTTGAGCACTTGTTTTTGTTTGGTTGTTGTTTTTTTTTTTAAACACAAAAATAAATGTGCCATATATTAGTCCTTAAGAAACTAGCTGAGAAAATCAACATATAACTGCCTTCGTAGCTGATAGAGCCTTTGGAATTTAAATGAGAAATACTAAAGCATCCTTGTATCACTCATACCACTCAACAGTCATTCAAATCTTATCCCTGCCTTTACCAGCCCAACCTAATGGTTACCAGCATACACAACAGCTTGCAGTACTCCCTGTCTACCACCTATCCCCATTCTCCCTCTCCCTCCCCCCCCCAAAAAAACAACCACACATCACAACTGAACCAGAACCAGAAATGACTGAGAAGCAAATAACATCAAAACTCTCTTTTAAGAAAGCTGTGACCTCAAAACAATGTTTCATTTTCAGAAAAGCTTTCTCCAGAGCTAAATTCTGACACAAGAATTACACCAAGCTTTTTCACTACTTTACATTTTCCAGTTAGGCACCCTCAAATATCTCTGAAAGAGATGCAGCTCGTACAAAGCAAAAAAATAGAATTGATTAGAGTGTGGAAATTCTGTCCAGCCTGCTGTCTTGACTCTTACAGTGACCAATAACCCCCAAGTTTCTTTGGGAAGATGAAGGCAATCATGTAACTATAATTCTCTATAATAATTCTTGACTGAAGCAAGATGCAGCTCCAAGACACTTTGAGTAGAACTTCTTCTTTATAAACAGAACTCATAAAACTCTTTCATATACCCAGCTGGCTTAGAGTTCTGAGACTCCCCCAGCCAGGAACCCTGTAGAACTCCAAACTTTATTTAGAGACGAGTCACTTAACTTCACATACAGTGAAAGGTACCCATCTCCTCATGCAGATAATGCACACACAGACCCACATGTCAAATTAATATTGAGGCCAAAGAACATCTACCACAAAGTGGTATTAATATTCATAAGCACTTGAAAAATCTCCATTAAAACGTATCAAAGAAGATTAAACTTCAAATTAAGCAAGCTTGATTCATATAGTAGTTTGTCTAAATCAGATGATTCCATGTGTACTTTACATGCTGTCTCTCTTCATATGTCCTATTTTGAAAAACACATCCCAAATGTTCAATGTAATACAACAGGGGACTGAACAACACCTCTGCTATTTCTTTAACTGCAGGACTCATTGGAGGAAATGGTACCTTTCAAGTCCCTGTTCCCAGAGAAAAGTTTCTCTTTAGCAAACACTAAACAATGTCTCTTTTTCAAGGGTCACTGGTGAAGAGAGAGTCCATGACTGTGGAAGACATTATACTCAGCTGTTGGTGGCACAGAGCAGGAACCAATTTTACATGAGAGTACAGACTGGCTGTGATAATTATCCAGCAGTTTTTCTAGTCTCTGTCATTCTCTGTGAAAACTAATGTGCAACAATGAAAGCCTTTGCAGAACAAGATCATATGCAAACGTGTACTGTTGGACAAGGAAATTTTTTATCTAGACATAGAGTTAAAACTTCATAGTATACAGAGATTGAGAAAAACTGAAGTGATTTTTTTGGTGTTTTTTTGCGTTTTGTTCCCCCCACCACTGAGGATATTTGGAAGTTGAATAAACAGGAAAAATTACAGATCTTCAGTTAAAGCGTGTGATCTTGAAATACTTCGCAGAAGACAATAAAAAGTAATAAATAAAACTAATTCTGTTTTACAAAGAAAAGAAAACTAAGGAAATTTGATACTTTGATACTTTGTAATTTGTATTTGATAATTTGATACATGCTGAAACTAGCTAGGGTTCAAGGACAAGCAACAGATACTGAATTAATTTAGCGTACATGAGAATATTTATTTAATCCTCAATTTTTTTTTTTAGAGTTGGAATCTCTTTTCAGAAAGGTACATTTCCATATGCTGTTGACATCACTAGAATTTTAAATAGTGATCGCTGTTCATTGAAATACTTTTCTAAAGAAGGTGATAAAACACTATTGTTAATTACAACACACAAGAATTAATTTACTGTGAGAACACAGAAAACACTGTCAGAACTGTTTACTTGGAGAATACCAAAGAGTTGTGTTGTTTCTACTTGTTCTTGTGCATTTCTAAAGACCTACAGCAGAAACCGGTGAATATGAACAGAATTAGGCTATGGTTACCTGAACAAGAGAGGCTAAAACACGCTACTTATCCTACAAATGATAGGAAAATATCTACTTCATTTTCTAAGAACAGATGATAATTAATTTCTGAATTTCAGATCTAAGTATGCATTTCTTAAGAGGAGTGAAAATTGCCTTTATTTCTTTTGTAGATGTATTGCTAATTATATGTCATACTTCACCTGCTTTATATTAAGCCTATAGGTCACAAGAAGGTTACAGATACTACACTTTATTTTCTAGAATTTAAACTGATTTTTAGCCAATCTTTTGAGAAGTGTATAATGGAAAAAAAATAGCAACCAAAAAAATAAAAATCATTATTTCCTATATTGCAAAACCTGCCCTTCCTAAGAGGTAGTTTCAATATTGTTGGTATAGCAGTCTCATAATGCAACAGCTCATTTTTTATTTTACACATACAGGCCATCCAGAAATGCCTTATGAATGTGAGCTTCTTAAGAAATAGTGACATATTAATTTAGGATCTATTGCTAAGAAAAAGATTAAAAACTGCATTATAACAGCTGGAGGGGGCAGTCAATACACTTGCTGGTCAATTCAGAATGGGTGCTACTGTTCCCATCTCTTTTTTCCCAGGTTACCCCACTGAACTAAAAATCTTTTGCAAAGTAATGGCAACAGTTTATAGTAAATGCCTGCAAGACCCTTCATTTGCACTAGCATTCGCCTTCTCTCAAGGCTGAAGGTAACATACTAATCAGCATATAGAAGGAAGCCTCGCCTGACCAGCAACCGACAGTGACATCTGTCAAAGCCGTTCAACTGGCAGTCATTTCTGGAAAATTGTATTCATAGACATAAATATGTATTTGTAAGATAAAGTATTCCGTTAGGTTTGTGGTAAGATGTTGTTTGTGACTGCCAGCTCTCCAAAGATTTGTAGTTTTTAGTCTGAATTTATTACACCATAAGAGATCATTTCAAGACTCCTGCCTTGGCCTTTAGGAGTTGTTAAAGAGCAGAAAAAAAACTAAATGACCATGTAAAAAGTAGGATACATCTTCAGTCTTGCTGCAAGCACAGCGTTGACCTCATTTTAGACATTTGGCTTTGGAAAGCTCAAAGAAAAAAAAAAGCCACGAAACAATGAAAGTGAAGAAATAAGAACAGTTAACCTAGCATGAATATACTACCAACACCCTGAAAACCAAGGCAAGTAAAAAAGTAAACGCCCTATGTTCTTTAAGCTGGTGAGCATGACACTCACCAACACAAGCTGTTACTACAGGTCTTCCAGTCAGGTATGGATGTACTTGAAGACATGCTCTAGGTTATAAGGTACAGGATAACTTCTTATATGAAGTTGTTGTGCTAGTCTGATCAGGTTCAAACCGGTGAGCACAGGGTTTTCACCCACCTCCCAGGGAAAGCTTCCTAAGAAAATAAATTAGTGCTATCTATATTCTTCATCAGATAGCTTTGCACTCATAGCTGAGAAAATAACTTGTGAGAAGGGATTGAAAGGCATATTGTTCTTCTTTTGAAACTACAGGTATGAATATGCTATATTTAATAGAATTCTAATGTGAAAATACTCAGCAAAAAAGGGCTATAAGACAGTAAACTCACATTACTGTTTAAGCCCATAGTACTTGAACTTGTGAGTAATATGGACTCAGACAGTTTGGTATGCTTTTAATTAGGTTTATCTTACAAACTGTGCAAGTTTCAGATAAGAGCTCTAGCTATATTAATTACCACCAAACTGCCAGTTATAGTTTCCTGTGCTCGTTACTTTTCTGCTGCTCTTTTTCAGCTGTCCATTGTGAAACATATATGCAAACATAGATAAAGTGACAGAAAAGGATCTATATGTGTTATGGGATGAATTATCAGATTAATTTGCCCAGGAGTAATAACAAACGGGTAGACAATAAGCCCCATTTCTGACATGCTTTACTTCTGATTATTATTTGTGGTACCTTTGAGACTCCACCTAACAAGAAAGTTTCTGAAGTTAATACTAAAATTGAACTTTATGAAAGAAGAAGTATAACAGTCAAGAGATCCTATTATCTTTTTTGCAATCATATGACTTCAGCTACCAATATTTCTAAACACATAATGCTATAAATTATGTAAAGTTTCCTTTAAAATTTCTTCTTGATTATTTGGAGGCTCAAAAAAAAAGAATTACTTTTTGCAAAATTTGTTTCATGCTTTCTCCTTTGCTCAAACATAGAAACATAATTTTTTCCACATCTCAGTATGAATGACTTCAAATGACTTTTTTTTTTTATAAACCAGAAACGTCTTCAGCTTTAAACCAGAGGATTTTATGACTACTTTCATTTATAACTTTCCAGTTGGACTTGCAAGGAACTTGCTATTGTAGCTTAAAAAACAAGACAACCTCTGTCCTCTTTGGTGATGCACACTTTTTCAGTCCCCCCTTTCATATTGCATGAGGGCTATCTGAAAAAGATACATGATGCATTGCAGAACACATATCAATTCCCGAAAAATTAGACTGGGAGGAGAGCTTTACTAATAGCTACAGTAGTTAAAAAGGAAAGGAGAGAAAGCGTGGCAAGTGCTTAGCATATCCAAGTAACAGTTGTGGTAAAAGTCCAGAATTTTTTAAGCTACAGCTTGAACTATATATCAGACGGTAACACTACCCGTGATGTTGGCTGAAAATCATGAAGCCTATTCCATTCACTGTAATATTTAACAGTAATCAGCAGCTGCCATAGTTTTCAGACTGAAAACTTTTGAGTAATAGGGCTCTTAAAAAATTCATTTCATAGTGGAATCCCTTGGCCGAGATTATTGTATATTGCATTACGTTCCACCCACAGTTTTTCAGCTGTGCTGTTATGGAGGAATGCAGGTGTAAGACATGGTTGTTGATGAGCTTTCGATAATTAAATGGGTTTGCTAGAAAGTTGTGTGTGCACTTCTTTTTGTTAGTTTGTTCTCTGTTGTTGTTTTTGTAGGAAAGACTGAAATACTGGGTGAGAGGGAGTAACATCTAGGTTGCTGAGTTTTGCCTTTATGTTGCATAAGCTCATGAACTAAACCGGCAAGGGACATTATTTTTTGCCCTAAATCATAGAACAGCCTGAGATGAAAAGGACCTCAAAGATCACCAAGTTTCTACCCCCTGCTGAGTGCAGGGTCGCCAACCAATAGACCAGACTGCCCTTCAAAGCCACAACCAGCCTGGCCTTGAATGCCTCCAGGGACGGGGCATCCACAACCTCCTTGGGCAACCTGTTCCTGTGTCACCATCCTTGGAGTGAAAAACTTCCTCCTAACATCTAACTTAAACCTCCCGTCTCAGTTTAAAACCATTCCCCCTTGTCCTACCACTATCCACCCATGTAAACAGTCATTCCCTCTCCTGTTTATATGCTCCCTTCAAGTACTGGAAGGATCCAGTACTTGAAGTACTTGAAACCCAGGCCTCAGACTAACTGCTCTCTGTCGAGCTGCTAAGCAGCAAAATTTATAACTTGCAGGAGCGGGTAAATGGATAACCGTACAAGGAAGCGTTGGGAACTCTCTCTTTAGAAGACAAGGAGAAAATGATTTTATCTATTCTAGAGGCATAAGGCTTTCCCTGCTTTTGAATAAAAGGACTTCTTCCCAACATACAAACTGCAGGCTAGTATTTACTGAGGAAGACGCATAGCCTGGAAACATTAGAGTATATGAAAAAGTGGAGACGTGGATACTGATGATTTTTCTCTCCCACATCTGAAGATAATAAGGAAGAACCAATGCACAAAGACTAGGGGTGAAGGTTATAGGTTTGTGCTCAAGAGGGGAGGGAGTGCAGAGGAAGAAGGAGGTATTTAGTCCTGCTAGAAGTTAAGAAACATTGTCAGTTTACATTCAGAATAGAATTTAATTAGATAAAGGGTTCTCTTTTCTGGATCAGGATAGGAAATTGTAGTACAGATGAAGCCCAGGGCTAGGAAAATACGTTTCAACAACTCTAAAACAGCAAAGCAACCATCATGCTTCACTCCATAAGTAAAAAAGAATGCTTTTATTTGCTTAATAACCACCTGGCTTGCATACAATCTGAAAAGAACAAAACAGAAGAACGAACTACAAGTATGGGTAAGATGAAGTTATCTACAATAACTCCACAGACAGTAGCACAGGACTGGAATGTACTCCAGTCACCACCTAGCAGGACTTCACAGAAAAAAAAACATTTCTGAAATGTTAAAGTATTCATAAGAGGGAAGTCCTAAAATATCACCCCGGAGATCCTCTTTTTGCTCATGAAGATAATGAATAGAGGTCTGTTTCTCCTAATTGTACTTCCTTTTCCATCTATATTGTCAGACAATGTGAAACACTCCATTTCACTGAAAGGAGAGATCATTTGTCATTTGGACACAAGGTAGGAAGGCTAGGAAGTCACAGTATCAATGCAAGAAGAGGTAAATGCAATACAAATACACTTCAAGAGCATGAGAAAACAATTGATGGAGCACAGACTCCTCCTCACAACCTTCCAGTTTTCTACTTTCCAATTTTAAGTCTGAAATAACAGAGTTGAAAATTAGGAGAAACATTTTCAGATTATTATTATATGCTGTATATAAATCACCAGTAAATTTAAGAAACAAAACAGCAACAGTAACAGCACGAAGGAGCAAGCAATTAGAGAAAACAACAAAGTACAGTACTATTAGCTCATGAGTTACCAAGCTTCAGTTTACAGAATGGAATCTCTAAAAGACAAAAAAGATTTTGTTGGCATCCGCAGCCTAACTCAAAGATTAGAATGATTTATTGTTTAAGTGTCTATGATACATAAAAGAGTTATCAGGGCATTCAATTTAGGTTATATATTCTGGAATCCTGTATAGTAAATCTTTATAATTTCTACAAACTCTAGAGAATTTTCTAATACTAACAAAAACACGTCCAAAATACAATCATTCCAAGAGACTGCAGATTAAACACTGAGCCAGAAACTAGTTACCTAGGGACTAGTAAGTATGGCCTGTTTATATTACAGATCAACAAAGGATATTTCCAAGCAGTACCCACTCCCTCTTTCTCTCATATATCACATGCATAGTACATCAAAATGACCAAATGCTCAATGATCTTGGTACAATGAGCCAAAGTCAGTAGTAGGCTAGTAGAACTACTCCCCAGAGGCACAAGTGTTTGTTATGTGGGTCTAGGAACTAGGCTCATACTTAGAGTCTTGAAATGACAAATAGCTTTACAGTTATGGTTATCTTCCAAAGAGAAAAGCAGACCACATCATCAACAGGCTATTCAGCTTTCTGTGAAATTAAACAGTATTTTAAAAGTGAACATTCTGATCTGAAAGTGCCCATCCCTTCAAGGGAGATTAATAATTGGATCTAATCTGTGAAGGACTGAGAGATGTGTATAAAGGAGATAAAATGTGGTCAACCGTAACAATTAAAGTCGTGTCAATCAGTAAACCCAGGCATGCCACATCTGTCCTAGAAATACAATTAAACTAGTTATCTTAAGTGACTTTTTACTTTACATTTTCCACATAAGACTACAGTTGCACCCGCTAAAGCACGTTATGATATGCCAGTAAGGTGCAGTTAGAAAAGCACGTTATATTCCAATTTACAGCATTTTTCTGTATCAATGACAAATTAGCAATATCACTGGAACAAAAGATAATAATTCACAGAAGGCAATGGAGTCCTTTTAAAACACTACGAATGTTCAACCCCATCACTTGGGATTGCTGTTCATTTACATACAAGTCTGTTCAGTAACAGGACTTCAATTAACTTGAGGAACCATTTAGCATAATGAAATTCATGAAAATATTTTTCTGAAGTTTACTTGTGATAAGTAGAGCACAATTAAGAATTGAAGCATGAGTAAACTATATAAGATGAAGAATAGTAATTAAATAAAACCATTGCTTCACATGACTACTGCTAATTATTTACAATAACATTAAACACAGATACTTTTTCTCCCTCCTTCATAACCCTTCTTCAACATTTGTAAAGTAAACATTAAGGCTTTGATATTGACAGTATGGACAAAAAAAGAAAACAAAAAAAAAGGCATATGAATTATCTAAGAAGGAAGGAATTCAGAAGGAGATCTGGCCCATATAAAAACTTAGTCCAATAATTTAATTGATTTTTTACTCACAAGCAGCTAAATAAATACACAACTGGAGCAACATAGACACTCAATTCCTGCAGAAAGGCAATTGAATAAGTCTGAACAACTTCTGGAATTGATGAGAGGTCACAGGAGTAAGCTCTTACTTAATCACACTTCACCATGCCTGTACATCATGCACACGATGTCACAGTTGTACATGGAGAAAGAGATCAGCACAGCTATGTAAGAGAAACTCTTGAGGTAATGTCAGGAAGGGCTTCTCCTTATAAATTAAGTTTGTCTTATTAACTGTTGGACAAGAGCTTTCATCTCTGCAATAACCCACCATTTAATAGTTTCACAACATTATCTGTTGTGGCTTCCCCTTCCCCCTCCCCTCCCCTCCCACCCTGTTCAGTAGGTATTAAATTAATCTACAAATCGGATGCCTAGGTAGATTTTCTTGACCTCCCTCAGAGATATTTTACCTACTATGGATCTAGCATATATACACACACAATATATAT
>NC_034412.1:49706844-49793696 GCF_002078875.1 Numida meleagris
AACATAGAACTTAAGGCAAGAAATATTTAAGCACCTACAGAAATCTCTTGACAATGAGTCTTGCAAGTCCATCACAGTAAGATTAGCATAATTTAAATAAAAATATTTAAAATGTTGTTCAGATCACACTCAAGACTGGATAGGAGTCTACGCTAAAAATCCTTGTTTGTGTTCAGATTTTTAGCATATTTTTGGATTATTTTCCCTTGCTGCTTGATCCAACAGCTGCAGTGATAAATTCCAGATCTTTTGGCAAAATCCTTTCTTGAATCTGAGAGAGACATGAATTTAACCAAACTTGGTTCTTTTCTCAGGTAAGAGGAGTAAGTTATTCACATATAGTGGATTAAGATGAGCTGAGATTTTAAGGACTACAAGAAAAACAGTAAGGCATACCTAAAGTTGCACCAGTTATTAAAATTGCAAATATAAATGTTCCCACTGAAAAGACAGTTTGGGCTCCTGCCTTAGGTAGCAACCTAATTATTAATTAGCAACAAATTATTAGGCAAGCATATCATTCACTTCTGAGAGCTTGATTGTGAATGTATTTTTCATTCACATTCTGGGAGGCCAAACAGCCCCTGCAAGGCACTATTTGCAACGGAATTTTTAAAAACAATTAGCACTGGGAGAATGTTCACGTCAAGCTGCAGGGGCACAGCACAGGCACATTCAAAAGGTTTTAAAGTGGCCAAGCTATATGTACACAAAAAGGCTAAACATTGCTTGTCTCTGGGTCACAGACTATCAAGACCTTTGACCCTCGAGCTATAGATCTCTTACGCAGGCAAATTACTTACACTGCAATACTTCATAAACAACAGAAGCCCCAAGTGTCCCACCAAGCAGTACAAATAGAGTGGGGTTACATTTGCGATAGATTTGATTTGGATGGAAATGAGCCTCCCCAGGAAGTCTACTTAAGCCTTTTAAATAACGTCTGAGTAATGTCATCATGATTCAGTTCTAGAATTAGAGACAGCAATGCTAAATTTTAAGTAACTTCAATGGTGAGAGTTACCATGAACTCCTGATTCAAATTTATTTATTATTAATTAGCAACATTACACAGGAGAGGAAAAGAAAACCATCAGCTCTCAGTCTCTAATTTAGTAGAGTGATTTTTGTTTTAGCTGAATTCAAGGGGAGTATAAAGCAGTAAAGTACTATCTGCTCATTAAATAATACAATCTTATATGCTAACAGGAAAAAATGCAAATAAGAATAGCAGCTTTTCTAGGTGTGTCCAATTCATATTGCCACCGCATTCTGAACCTACCTTAGTTTTATGTATTCTGTACGTAACTCGCATTTCAGGGGACAAAAGGAAGCTCCCACTGTCACCAGTAGAAAGGAATAGTCATTCCAATTATTTCCTTTTCCTTCATCTTATATCTAACTTTGCCATACTTCCTTCTGCTGTTTTCATGCTTACTACACATTTTAAGTCATTAGAAATCTGAAAGTGAGGAAGTATTAAAGTATACTCCAGCCATACTGAGCACATCAACATATGTAGAGTTGCTGCAGTCATTTATCCCAAATTCAGACATCACAAGGTTAATTCTTCCCCATCTGGAATAGTAAAAGTCACTAAAGTTTAGCCTATACTTTGACTTGTTTTGCCATGGGTTAAAGCACTCCTGAAACAGCAACATTTTTAAAGGTTTACCAAGCTGATAAAAGTAAGACTAGTGAATAGGGATCTCACAGGGGGAACAGAAGACAAATCTTGCATTTTTTCAAGGTTTAGGTAACGGGACCATGCTTACTCCTTGGGTAGGTAATATGAAGTCAGATGCTTGGTTTTTGACTCATTGTTACTTATTTCTCCAAAGTTTAGCACTGATATTTTGAAGAGAATGTCCTATTTTAGTTTTATAATAGCATTAACAGATGTTTAAGAAACATACACATAGACTTACTTTTTCCTGTCCTTAACTTGGGAATAAATGTGTTTTTCCCTATGCTCTATGTTAAAAATCTAGTCATCAGTAACAGAAAAAGAGAAGAGCTTATCCAAGACACAAGCAATGGAATTCTAGTAACAGAATAGTAAATATTACTTACAAAAGTTTTTCTAAATCTAAATTTTCCACAGAAAACCATTAGGCAATTTTGAATTATTTTCAATATAGCAATTATATCTTGAGTAGGCACTCAAGATGCTACTTTTTTTTTTTTTTTTACTATTCTGCTACCTAATTGATCTATTAAGATGTTGTTCTATAATTTTATTGCTATCTTCCCTTAAGAAATGGGAAAGTCAAAGGAAATCCAGATAGCTGATCAGCTTGTGACTTTATGTTCTTTCTGTATTACTAACTAAATTGGAAAGACTTCTCTAAGTTTTGGAATTCAAAAAGTATTTTTAAAATAATCTACCATTTAACACCAGGCTTTTCAGTAACCAAATATCTGCTCTGAGTTTACATGAAACCCTCTAATCTTTAAGCTCTTATGGCCACTACCTTTAAAAATTGAGCAGTATATGTAAGTGTGTCCTTATCCGTAAGTATGAAAATTAATAGCTTTTGAATTGTTATGTTTTTGAATAAAAAAATTAATACTTTTGAAACAGTATAGGTACCAATTTGAAAAAACACATGATCTTAATAGAAGTTTAAGTCAGAAAAATACCAACCTTGAACAATATTTTAAGCTTTGTAGAGTTCTTATCTTTTTTGAACACTTATTTAGCTTTATGACATTCAAAACAAGTACTCACACTGTTAGATTTCTTAGCGTTACTAGTGATACCTGGTTTCTGAGCATGTCTTTTCATTGTATGCATGTAATAGTAAGGCCAACAGAATTATTGTAGAAAAGAAGGATAAACAGATGTAAGAAGTATTCCAGTCTCAAGGAGCATTTCTTTAGGCAAACCTAGGCTAGATAACAATTTGAAATTTGTATTTAGAATCTGAAGAGTCTTATAAGCTTATTTTATATCAAGGGAACACTTTAATATACTTTAAAAAGTCTTGAACTCTGAAATAGGTTATTCCAATATAGATATGGTATCTCATAGCATTTAAGATCTTGAAGAGGAAGTACTTCCCACCACCCCAAATTAAGTTGTTTTGGTTTCACTGATCTATGAGGAAAAACTGATTAAATCAAAACTGCTCAGAAAAAAAAAAAAGAGAGGTAAGAGATACAAACATGATTTCCTTCTAAAAACTGCTGCAAAGATTAAAAGACAGCCCAGTCTTTTTGCTCTCAGGGAGATGGCAGGACTGAATAGCCTTACATGGCAGGAAGCAAGACTCAGACTAGATTTTATTATTTTGTTTAGAAAAACTCACCACCAGAACAGATTACTTGGAAAAGGTGATAATTCTTTGACACTGGAGGTCTTTGAGAACATTGCTAGGGAAACTTTGGTTAGGAATGTGACAGGTGTAGTGCGTTAGCACTCAGACTAACTACATCTTGTCTCACAGGTGTAGAAGTTTGAGGTTAATCACTATAACCATTTACATAAAATAACTAAAATCAGAATTTTTCATACATAAAATGAAGTTTAATTAAGAATGAATGAAGACTTAAAGCCTTAAGCTTTTAAAATACCTGCTTTTAAATATACAATGCTAAAATAAAGTTACGTCACAAGTACATTCAGACCAACTGTTTCAGTATCATCCCCAAGAAGCGTGGGGGCTTGTTGTGTAAATCAGTAAGTAGGGGAGGATAGTAGACTTTTTCAGCTGATCTAATTTTTTTAGATTCTTGTTTTGGCATAGGACTGTAAGTAGAAGAAACCATACCAAACATTTTAGAGAAAAAAAAAAAAAAGTATCTTCCTAGGTGTTTCAGTCTCCTTTACATTTCTTTTTTTTTTTTTTTTCTGCTCAGCTTTTCTGTCCAAAGTTTTGCTTACACAGACACATCCTACACTCTTAGGCTGTATAGAAATCGATTTTAAAAAAGAAAAAAGAAAAAAGCACTAAAACTTCACAAAATTAGAAATTGCATCTTGGTGTTCTTGATCTCTTCCATTGAACTAACTTCTTGGTAATCAAAAATAATTACCTGCTTAAACATAGTGGTATTCGTTAATAAAATGCTAACCTGCCATTTCAGGAGGCAGGAGAAAGAAAAGCAAAACAAGACAACAAAGCACTGCTACTTTTCATGTATCCTTTACCTATGTATTTACTTCAATTGATCACTATGAAGGCCAAAAACGTCAAATTTCTGATTACAAACTAGCTCATTTTACACACTTGAAGTTGTCTTTTCATGCTGTGCTTTGTATTAATTTGTTCAAATCTACCAAGAAGGGCACAATACAGTAGGCACTTAGAATTTTATGTCCCAAAAATATCAGTAAGAGTAGAAAGCCTGACAACAACATAAAAATTTTTTAAACATTAAAGTCCTCATTAAGAGAAACACATTTCTAGTGATCATACTTTCTATCTGAGAAGAAAAAAGGCCTTTTTTCACAGGAAGATCTTATTTCATTTAATTTTTTCTCTTTCTCTCTCCATTAGCTTTCCTCCAGTTAGTAATTGTCAGCTGAGGTATAGTTTCTTTCATTTGCACATCCAACTTCTGTCACTTTCTTTTAAAGCAAAACAAAACACCAACTAGCTGTGCCACTTAAATTACAACAGAAAACATCTGATACATCTATTAAAAATTCTTTTAAAAGAGACAGTATGAAAGTACTACGATTGCCTGAGTGTTGACCCGATCACTGAGTCCCAAAGGATTAAAGTGCCCTTTCAGAGCTCCTGAAATAACTGTTTCTCATTCTCTTTACCTCCTAATTCCAGAAATTCGCTCACCAGTTAAGAAGGTACTGGAAGAAAGGGTAAAAAAATTGCTTTGCAAGACCCCAGATAGCACCTAGTACATACTGCTTTCCATTTGTAAAACCATATATTTTCTATGAAAAAAATCACCATTATTTAGTTGTGCAGTGTTAAACATAAGAAAATAGAAACATTCACTGAGGCAAAGTGCTTTCAGAAACAGCTGTCTTGCTGAAACATGATTATACAGAGCAAGGTAATAAGCTCAATTGACTTCAGTGGTGTAGCAAATAAAAAAATTTTAGGGCAATTTGTAAAATGGTGTATTTGTCTTAACTTCAATAGATCAGTATCAGCTTTGCTTGCAAGATTTCAGGACAGACTTAATACTCTCACTCCTATTGATCTAGTTTCACATTACAGAAACATTATTCCTTCAGATATGCTTCATCATGTTTTGTTTTTTTTTCCTCCACATAAGCACATTTACTATTCATGATCTTATTTTTTCCCTCCATTCTACCTTACGTGCTTCCCCCACTTAAGGAAGCAAACAAAGCATTTCAATGGGAACACAAATGTTCATTAAATTACCACACATCTTCAGACTCACTTCTTCTAACGCAAGACTTCTTCCTATAATGAAATCAGGTCCTAAATACTCAGACATGCGTATACTCCCTTAACAACCTACACACTAATCCCTTTTAAACTGTTCTACACTCCTTTCCAACATATTACAACAAAAGTTCTGACATCAAAAGAAACATCATCAAGATTTGTTTATCACGTTAGTTAATATTACTTTCACAGACAGTTCACTCAGCTGTTTTTGGGAAAGTCTAAAACAGATTAAGTAAAATTTGTTCTTCATACACTGACTACATCAAACTTCTTTTCCAAAGTTGAATCCATATTTTCTTGCATCATTTTCATCGAGAAATGACCTAGACACATATCACTTTTGGCACCACAGGATGTTGAAGACATTAATTCATGTTAACTTTCAGCTCGCTCTTTCCTCAATACTAGAGTGAAATAAGAACACCACTACAGAGATAATATTTAAGGTAAAACAGATATTAAGATTTACAAGCACTTCTTTACTTCACTCCTATCTGTTCCCTAAGTCTTCTGTATGTCACTGTCATGGTTTTTAAATAATACGAAAACAAAATTTTAACTAAACATACTCAAAGAAAACCATGCTACAGTAGGCTTCCCTCCCCCAGAGGTACAAATCAACTTATCCCACAGCTCTGCTAAAGGAAAAACATCAGTTTTCTCCAGGAAAATAAACCTGCAATTTAACTCTAAATGAATATTAATCAATCCTTACACAGATCTAGACTATAAGAAATGAAAAGATTCTGCCACATACCTATCCAAACTTCTGGAGAAGGAATTGTTGTACCAGTTGATTCAGAAACAAAGGTATGAGGAACACCTGCAGAACTCAGGAAAACTCTGCCGGTGGATGGAAGCACCCTGGCTGCTCCACAGCTGGGCAGAAGTACTCCATCAGCACACAGGAATTAGAAGTGCCAACACCTGAATCTTTCTCTCCCAGCTGCTCAGGATCAGCTTTGATTGACTGGTACAGGAGATCAGATAGAGGTGGCTGGTTCTTTGAGTCCTACTAAAAAATAAGGCTAATGATCACTGAAAGCTGACTAGTAGCAATCACTATAGATAGCTTCTTCAGGAGAGTAAAGGTGTTGTTCATACAGAACTTGAAACCGGGGAATTTTCTAATGGAAATAACTGTAAAAACAGTGAGGGATATAAAGGTATTACCGTCTACCTTTGACGTGGTTTATACCTTTTATATGTTTTGTTTGTTTGCTTTTTTGTTTCATAATAAATGTTGACATGTTTACATTACTTATTTCAAGCACCTGAAGAATATTACAGCTCTAATGTGGGCCCATTAGACAAACAAGAAAAGAAAATTAGGTAGAATATTTACATATGTATGGGGGCAACTATTTTCACCAGGGCTGTCTCATAAACTGGTATGAGACTCAAAAAGGCCAACCCATTTGTTTACCGAGGCCATATGGCATCATGTTTCTGCTGAGAATAAACACCTCACATAGATGTTTCTGTGGTTTCTCTGTGACCCTTATTTTTCAAATTGCGGAAGCAGTTTTGTGTAGCAAAAAAACACCAAATATGTATTATATTACTTACAACCTCCATATCCCCTGAAATTGAACAAAATATTCTCTTTGCCAAGCTGAACTAATTTTTAGTTGTCATTTTTAGTAGAGATTTCTTTAGCAGCACTGCACTTGCTGCATTTAGTAAAAATCACAACCTGCATATTGTGTGCTTCTCAAGCTATGTGTTAGAGCCTCTCCTGAATGAGTTTCATTTCATAATAATGGCAACTATATCTCTCAGCCAATCATGTAACATTATGGTGCTGAGTTGTACTCCAGAAGTTGTATATCATATTTAAGCATATACATAAGTTTGTTGAGTTTCTAGTTTTATTTACTTTACTGGGTACGTTCTCAAGCTTAGAACTACACTCATACCTAGGAGCTTTGTTGGCCTGGAGCCCAGCTATTGCTGAATATGGCCGTCCCACAATGACACTTAAACGTTGCCTTTCAGGCATGCTTTCGCATGTTTGACTGTCAGCTTTTTAAGATGGAATAAAAACAAAGTATTCTGCAATGCTTCTATGCTGCATTATCCTCCCACTTCCAGTTAGTTATGCACTGTTGAATAATAGAGAGACAGTTAGCTCATAGTATGTAATGAAGTTTGTCATGTATGTGGTAAATCAAAGCCATTCAGCATTTCCCTTCATTAGTCAGAGCATCTGACTGGGAAGAGGGAAGCCACAGTGACAACAACTTATTTTTTTCACTGGTTTGAGATTTTTTACATTAGAAATGAATTGAAAGTGAAAAAAAGGAAATCTAACATACAATGTAGAAGAAAGTGAGGACAAAAAGAACTTGCTTCTAGACAAGGAGTGAAGAGCTCCATTTGTGCAACTCTTGAATTCATATGTAGGAAGAAATTGATCAAGGTTACTGATCACCCATGGCTTCTTACACTTGCATTATTGTACATGTTTACATACTATATCAGACTGATAGCACAGACTTACGTAACTCAGTCAGTCATAATGCCAGTTTGTCAGATACATTTAAGTATAGACATTCAGATAGAGTAGGTATAACATGAGAAAAGTTTAAGACCATATTTTCAACTTTTAAAACTTGTTCTGATCAACTTTTTAGAGGAAAAATTACAACTTCCATGCCCATTAGCCAGAAATAAATTATTTTGCCTTTCTGGGGAGGAAAGAGAAGATCCCAAAGGGAGAAATTGTAATGGTATTTCCTAATAGCAAGTATTTCTTTCTTCCAACAATATGTAGTTACTATGACTTCAACTTCTCTTCATCTCACACACCACAGGATGGTTAGTAAGACCATCCTGTTAGTAAGTAAGGACAGATATTTGTCTTCTTAGAAAAATAATGCAAGTAAACGAACTCTTTAAGAAGAGAAAAAGTCCTTCGATCATCTAGTTAGATCACTTAAGGGAGTACTGCAGCTCTGCATTTCATCAGTCTTGCAGTGAGCCTTGTAGCTCTTATTTAAAGTATTTCATTCAGAAGGCATTGAAATTTAATTTGAAAACATCAGAAGATAAAGAATGAATTTTCCTATGTTTTTTCTCATTCAAATTATTAACCGGTTACTATGACACATTCAAAATAAAAAGCATGGATGTAACTGACGAACTTGCAGTCATTGTTTTTATACCTTCTTTAATTTTATAGCCTTTTCAACTCAGGTATTTTCTCTCCTTGAAAACAGTTGTAAATTGAAATCTCTTCACTTTCTGATATATTTGATAAATCTTACCTTCCATATTTGCCCTATTCACCTTCTTTCTTTTGATGGTAAAGAAGCTCCAAAAAGTGTTTCCTGCTGGAAACAAAAACAACAAAAAACAATCCTCTCAGAAATTCACAGAAAAAGATTCTAGTGGCAAAATGACTTTTTACATCTATCTTATGCACCTGTAGATCTTTCAAGAAGGGATTGTCAAATTCAGTTCAAATCCTACTTTACAGCTTTTACCCAAAGAGAAAAAGAGAATGGGGAAAATTCAGTTTGCCATTGATCTCTGACATGTTATTTATGGTGAGTTTCCTTTAGAGACGCTTGTATCTGAAGGTATGCAGATGTGGTAAGTGTACATGTGCACTTATAAAGATGCTTCATTCTTCACTGTCTTAAAGTTTTGTAAAGATTTATGTATTTAAATATCCAATTATAGGCATCAGTCAACCATCCAAAATAAATCAGAATGACACCCATAAATGAGGTCTGCTCTACCTTCACCTCTCATATACAAATCACGGATGGCAATGCTTTTTAATTACATCACCATATGTCTTGAAGTGTGACTAAGTCAAGAAAAGAGAGACGGATGCATCAAACATCCAAGCAACTGGAGCCAGCTGTTTACACATGTGAGAAACCTGAGCAAGCTGACCAAGATTTATACCAAGAAACAACAATTCTAGGGGCCAAATACTTTTTAAGAAGTTTAATTGTCATTGCCTATTTGATGCTATAATGGGGATAGGAAATTACATTGTCTGATGGCCTTTAGTGTGTTAATCTGAAAATTAACCGGTCAAGTCACTATATTAATGTAACTGTACCAATATCCTCAGAGACCTGTGGAAATATTGGAAATATTTAACTATAAATTCTCAGAACTGTAGCTTCAAATTCTTTCCATTTTTAAAGACTCCATGATTTCTTTCAACCATGGCTTTTGGATATCTTTGCATGGCAAATGTCTCAGACTATCACTTTGGGTACCAAAGAATTCAATTTCTCTATGGAAGTTTACTGTTCAAATATTTTTTTTCTCTATCCTTATTCTTTCTTTGTTAGCTTTATAGCAATAGCATAGACCTTTCAGTGATTTACCTTCCACACAGGCACACCTAGGAAAAGAGATCTCTCATCTGTATAGGACTGACTGATACTCACCTTCTCTCCTTTACTCAGCATTACCCCAGGTATCATAACTCTTTCTACAGTATCCATGTTCAGAGTCTCTCATGTTAAAAATCATCATCTTCCGCAAAATCAGGAATGTGCAGTGGTTTATCCTGGTGAAGCAACTTAGGGGCTAAATGCAATCCAAATGATAGTGTGAGGAAAGAGTGCCTCCAGAGGAATGTCTAATGTGTTTAAGTACATACGCTAATTTTCTAAGAGCGCTAAATCCTGTTGCTGACACATCAAATGGCAAAAAAGCATTTGACAACAAAACTCTTCAGTAAGTCCTGTTTCTTAGTTCTTATTTATCTTCATTAATGCTTCTGGGCAAATAAAAAAGAAATAAATGTTTTTCATGCTTCTTTAAAGGGACCAGAAAGTGTATCTCTTCCTTAGGTTCTTCCATCTAACCTAAACTTCGAACACAAATAAAATTATTCAACTTCTGCCACAGATGAAAAGCAGCCTTCCTAGGCGCACAGACCCCTTCAGCTCTCTTGAGAGAGCATTAAACGTATTTCCCATCTTCTGTTCTAGCAGCAAGTACAAGTCTCAGAGAAGCCATGAAATGAACATATTTATAAAGCAAAAATTTCCTTACCCTCTCCCTGTGTGCTACACTCTCCCCCCCCACCCCAAAACTGATAGAATTACTACTTTAGAAGGCTATTTTGTAGCAACAGAAAAACATAATCTCCTCCTATTTTTATCTTGTAACAGCTATTTGAAAATGAGATTGTCTTCATGTTTTATCTTTATGTGGAGTAATGTATAACGCATTCTGTATGCCACAGAAGTCTGTCAGATATCTTGGAAACATGACTTGCAAAGACAAACTGCAAAAACTGTGATTGTTTAGGATGAAGAAGAGAAAAGCAATACTTGGAGATAGTTCTCACTATGTAAATATTTCTGAATATTCTACATATTCCCTAAAAATTTCAGCTTTTTATTCTTCCATTGTTCCATGCAGAGAATTCTCTTTAAGATTGGTTCTCTCTTGCACTATATGTTGTGAAAAAATCACTCCAAAAAAAGTATTACGTCTACCATTTCCAGGTACTTACTCCTTGATATTATGTGATGTGAGGTCCTACGTAAGGACTTACAGAAAGTTCACAAAAAATAGCTCTAAAAAATGCTACACTTTAAAGCAAGTTTGAACAACAGGTAGGGATTACTGATAAGTGCAAGGTAATTAGAATAACACTGTGCACTTTTACCTACATTGTAGGTGATCTGAAATAGTCTTTCAGGGAAAGAAGAAAGACTGACGATAAGATAATTGTGAAAGACCCAGTGAAAACTGCTACTCAGTGAACATCAGCTATCAAAACCAAACTATTAACATGGTATATTCTTAGCACACATTATTTTATGTTCTCTGATATAGACAAATGTCATGCACCCACACACGACAAAAAAATTTGGATTGAACTAACCACATAACAGAAGGATCATCTGTAAGAATTTCTCATGCAGTGGCTATAGGATGATTGCTTTTCATTCTGTTCCAATAAGCCAACCACAACAAAGAGCTCTTCTTATTTGCAAAATGTTGAAGAGTATTCATACTTTTTCTTGTATAGTAAAAGTGTAAAAGAATACCTGACTGATCTGTTACTGGGCTGAGACAGAATGACCACCTGGCATTAAAATCAATAAAATTGAACAACACATAATTAGCCACATCCCAGGAGGTTGATGAGAATGGCTAGGATCGCAAAGAAATATTTGTACTGGAAATAACCAAAATAGAATATGACAGACTGCAGAAGAGATAATAGAAAAACTCATGGCATGACAGATTTTTTTCTTCCCAGTGTCCATATGAAATACAATTTTAACATGCTATGGAGCTGTAAAGTACTTAAACATTCAAGTTAATAAAAGAGAGTAATGTCTTAAAAAGAGAAATAATAAATGGAAATGTAGGTAATTTATGTCTACAGATTTCAATGAATGAAAAACACATTTGGTAAAGCTGATGAGAAAGAGTTTTGTTGTTACACATTAACACCACATTTTTATTAGGAGTACTTGCTCCTGTTAAAATAAGAATGAAAGATTACTCCAGGATCCCCTGTGCTTATTTTAATGTGCCTTGGGCACTTCTTCAACTTTCCTAATGCATTTGTAAGTTTTATAATATTATGCACATCATTAACTAAGCATATTCATAACTATATTATTAAGAATTATGGACTCAGGGGCTAAATATACTTTTAATGTTGCCAAAAATGCAGGCAACATTAATCATCATTCCTCCTTTTATTTGCCCCATGGAAGTAGATGGGGAAAAAAAGCCTGCTGACAACTCACAAGAGACATCTGGGTAAGTTCCCATCTTTTTCTCTTCTCAAGAGAAAATCTTATCTCATTGTGAAGATGGATATTTACTAGGAGCCCTGTAGAGCCTTATGTATCATAAAATCAGTTTTAATTGTATGATTTAAAGAACACAGGTTTTTTGTTGCAGTGAGCCTGTTTGCCTAGAAATCCTAAATCAGGAGTTGAGGTCGACATTATTCTTCACTCTATGGCCAGTTACAATTTTATTCATCCCAAACTACTTTTTGAATTTGTAACTGAAGTAGCTGAATATCTCAGGTATTAAAAAGCATTTCGACATGGGAGGATGTCCTTTCATCAAGGACATCAGCACCTATAAGAATCCTCTCTTCCTAGACAGTGCTTTAGCTGTCAAAGGCAAAAGACCAAAAAGTGCTCTCGGGATTTTTCTGAATCCATTTTGTTGACGTTCAATGAATTTGAGAAAATAACAGTGGAAGTTGAAACAATATGTCCCATGGTGATGTCTCTAGAGTAGGCTTTAGAACTGTAAATTTGTGATTTGGCTTAGGAAATTCCATACTCAGTTTGCCTCCAGTATCTCATTCTCTCTCTCACTTTTTTCACCTTTCCTTGAAATCATGTTGATGCACTTATTTGGAGAGTTAGTCGTGATGTAATCTGGATCATGGAAAAGATCACAGAAAACAACAACAACAAAAAAGCTTAAAAAAAAAAAGAGGTCAACTAAAGAAATACTAATTTACTCTATGTATATTTGAAGTGATTCTGTACTCACTTTGAAGAAAAAAAGATAAACATGAACGTATCTTTACATCCAGCCTTTAGAGCTGGAATTGCACTGGCACAACATTTTTCTCCTCCAGGTTTCTGATAAGGAGCATAAGAGGGATTATTCAGTATTTATGTCAGGAAGTATTCCAAGTCATATAGCACATAGGTATTTCTGTAAACTGCAGATTATTTTTTTTTCCATGCAAACAAGCAGAAATCATGTAGAAGCATGATTCAGCATTCGCTATTGTATGACTCATGAAGCCAGAAAAAATCAGTGGCAGAAAAAAACAGTAGCAGCCAAGTGTGCTGAGTTACAGTCCTCCTCAGCATGAAGATCCTTACAAGAAATTACTGAAACATATGAAGAAAACCACATTTTTTTAATTTTCATTCTTCAACTGTTTCACAGGTCTCAGTAGTGTTGCAGATTTATTTTAGGTCCTCCATGGTACAGTGATGTTTATTAACAAAGGCTTGACTAACTGAGGAGCTTGACTGCTTACTTTTGGGACTGTGTGGCTTAGAAGGTCATGGGTGTTTTGTGCTTGGCTAAATCTTAAATTGCTAACGTCAGTGAGGATGAAGGGAATATCTGAAGCTGGTATGCCTTCCTTGTATATATTTTCAGACAGGATCCCCCTATACATTCCATAAATTCTTTCAAAATTGGTTCCCATTAAACAAACCAGCATGTGCTTAGGGATTTCAGTAGCCAGCTAAAAGCAATTTTCTTCCAATCAAGTCAGTTTTAAAAGAGTATGTGTTTCCACTATTACAACCATGCTGTTATGCTTTGGAAGACAAAGCCTTAGTTCTCCTCTCCCCATCCCTCCCTCCTCTTCTTGTGTATACCCCCTGCTCTGGAATGTCAGACGTTTTATTCATGTTGCCCTTCATTCTAGAGTTTTCAAAGTCATGCCATATTGGTGGGAACAGTGAAATCAGGCAGCGTATCATAACTTTCACTTAGCAACCAGCACTCAGAGGAGATGAAGATGCAGACTGCACTGCTGTGTTTCTTGGGAGCAAGAGTGTTAGAAAAAAAAAAGCCTTCTCCCCTCTTGCTGCATATTGTAAAATGTAAGAGAATATATGCATTAATTAGTAGAATAATTAATAGAATAAAAGCAAATATTACTTTAACTATTAACTACCTAGTTGATTTTTATTTTGATGTACGTACAATGCATGTACTAGATGATCTCCAGAGATCCCTTCCAAGCCCTACAATTCTGTGATTCTGTGATAAATATAATATATAAAATAGGAAACGTAAACTGCTCCTCCAGCAAAGGTTCTAATTTATTGTCCTCTTCTTATATATCCACCAAACACCAATAAACTTGACAAAAACTACCCCAAAATTCTCATTGTAAGTATTTAACAAAGCCTACAACTTTTTCTAGGGTTGTGTTTTAAAAGCATAATGTTTTAGAGAGCATAAAACAAAAAAATTACAAAAAGGCTGAGATACTTTCTGACCAGTGAAGTGCAAATTGTTAGTCATAAGTCAACATCTGGGAAGTTTGGGAAACCCTATTCTCCACAGGCTTGTTATTCGGATGAGAGCCATGAGAGTCCCTGAACATGTATCTGATTTGGACTGTAGTATATGCCATCATGCATCCCAGCAGGAATATGTAAACTCTGCCATAGAGACAGAGATGAGGGGTTGAGAAGAGGATATGAAGTAACTATTCGTTTGTATTCCAGATCATAGTAGCTTGAATACACCTCTTTTCATATTTAGTAGCTCTCATGATATCTCCCACTGATATTAGTGTGGTTCACTCCAAGCACCTAGTGCCAATGCACAATTTGAGAATTTGAAGACAGAGTATAATACATTCAGAAACTAAGCTTTATTGCTCATTAAATGGCTATTTAGCAGACTCAAAAAAAGCAGAGATCTTTCATGCATGTGTGTTTTTTTTTAGGTTAAATTTCAGTTTAAAAAGGAATTTATTTTTATTCCAGATCAAATATACACATGCATGTTACGTTGTAATTGAAAAACTTATACATCGTTCCAACTGGACATATGGTGTCAAGAAAGACTTTCATTTCTACTCCAGATTCATTATGTTATAGCACAATTTTAGCAAGATAACTTTTAAACTACTATTTTTTTATATCTTTGAGGCTGATAATTTTATCAGTTTGTTTTTATTTTGCTTAGAAAAAAGTTAGCTAAGCAATTTCAATGACAGGACCTCAGTAAAAGACATGTATTATCAAGACTAAAATTCATACATGTTCAAGCTTATTTTAGGAAAAAGGTCTCCTTTTCTGTTCCACGTATTCCCTACAGAATTCCTCACAGAACTGTTGAAACTGGTGTAGTTATGAAATAATAACATTTAGCTGCTCTTTCTACCACATAGTTTCAATTGGCAAAGGATTTTTTACATCCTGTTCTAAACCACTTTGCTGCAATTAAGCTCAAGAGCCACTGAGGCCCTCTGAGGATAAAAGTAGCTATTCAAGGGCAAGGTCATTAGGAAAACGTGGAATTTCCAAGTTAGCAGTTATGTCTTCTGTTATGAAAGGTATCTTTAAGAATCTGTTTCAAGAACTATGGCATCTGAAGTGCAGCAGCCTGGTGTTAGTATTCAGCTACCTTTGAGTTAACAATACAACATAATCTTGATTCCAGATATGAAAGCAACATGATAAGTATACTTGGATTTTTTTCCCTTAATTAACACTTGTAAATTTATAAATTAATTCATCTAGGAACTCTAATAGGTCATGATTTTCTTTAAAAAATTGTCTTGGTACACTAGTAGCAATTATCTCCATTCTTGCTGACAGGGACATAAAACGTGTGATTTAATTGGAATAGTAGTTGCTACCAGATGGTAACACCACATCTATTTCTCAAAAGGAACTAGAGAAATATATTTCTCAGAAGAGATTAGAAGAACATCATTCATGAACCCTCCTTAGTTATCAAGCTCTCCTAATCCTTACCCAGACAGTTACTAGTTTAAGGGATGCCCTTATCTGCCTTTGCCCTCATCTTCCTCTTCTCAAAACATACAATTGAACACTTAAAGAAACTACTGTTGGGTTTTTTTTACTTTTTGCAAACTAGGCAAAGATCTTTACCTGAAATTTCTCTAAAGAGCACAACAATAAAGGTGGCTGATATAACTTTGCTAATAGATAAAAAATAATAGCAGAAAAAACCTGGTGGAGAAAATTATTCCAAAGTACACTTAACTTTTTGTAGATTTTATGAATTGATACAAATAAACTGATTATTCTTTGATTCTCAAAATCCAGAGTCAGATCTTACTTTTATATGTTCTTGGATCCTTGTCAAATTAAGGGAACTCCTTGCCAGAATAACTGCTGGTTCTACTGTTTCTGCTGCTTCTGCGCAAGGATAAGTTTTATCTTACCAAGTAATCTAGCAGTTGAGTGAAAATACATACTCCCATGCAACAAACCCCATTGTATTTTATATTCAGATCTGAACTGTGCACAAAGTGCCTAATTTTATTATTAGCTTGAGCTAGTAAATATACATCACTAAAGTCTACATAAAGATCACATCATCAATCAGTTGAAAGCTATATTATATTATACTACTATTATATATTATACTATTAAAATAAGAAAAAATAGAAATAATAATGGAATCAGTTCTATTTTGTAACAAGGTTGGATACAAGTGTATGATTTTCCTTAGGAACGGATAAAAATACTTAAAAAAAAAAAAAGAAAAAAAAAACCGCTTAAGCTATGTGGTTTCTTTTTATATAACAAACTACTTAGAACTTTGATTCAAACAGAACTGACTCTTTTGGGTTGTATCATTCAGATATGTTTGACGTAGTCATCCTTCGCTGGTATGGAAGGAGAGGAATCATGGTGGACAGGGAGTATTTGCACTTGGTTTGGTTATGATAATCAAAATTGGATCCAGCTGCAAGAACATTGTTTCGGATATTTAACATGCAGTTTCATCTATCCTTTGCATGGCTTTAAGATGCAGTTTATAATGATTTGCTTGTCAAAACAAAAATCAGGCATAGACTCTTTATTGAAGAATTGTTATAGATAGCTCAAAGATACAGATCAATAACGTAGTTCTCCTTTACCAGGGAAAGTTTTTAGTGAAAATAGCCACTTACAAAACAAAACAAAACAGAACAAAACAACAGAAAGAAAACACAACAACAAAAACCTGCAAAAAAAAAAAAGGCTAAACAAACAAACAAAAAATATAAGCAACAGCAACAACCTAAGTAGATACTAATAACAGTAAATTTATGTGAAACGTAACTCTGTTACTCTAAATAGCTAAACCTATATGGAGGATGCTCCCTCTTACTCTTAAGAGTTTGTATCTGTAGGACTCAGAAGGGGAAAAAAAATGAGGATTAATATGAAAGATAAGGATGGGGAAGAAATTTATAATAGGAACAACCTTCACTGGGGCCCTAAGGAAAATGCAGAATGTGTGAAAAAGGGAAGGAAAGCAGAAGGAAAACTGATCGATTAAATGAGGATAACAAGGAAGTATTATAGTGAATCAGAGCAGAGGTACTTGGATGAAACTTTAACAGACCTTTAGAGATAAGGACTAAATGCTTAAAAAAAAAAAAAGAAAAAGGTAAATCAAGACGTGAATGCTAAACGTGGGTATTATTGTTGCATTAGTGAATGGATGACAAAGAAGTGGAAATGGAAGAGACTAGATGACTACTGACTAGCAGTTGCAGGTAGTAAATGTATAAATACAGCTTGAATACCTACATTATTATTTTAGGATGATCCTGACAGATGTCCCCACTAAGTGTCTTAAGGTCTTTGAAAATCTGTGTTGATGTACAAAACTCTGTCCGAACTGACCTCAAGTACATTGGCTATACAGGTCTACCAGCAGTCACAGTATTAATTTTTATACTTCATGTTGATATTTGACCCCAGCATTGTCCTGCTTCAGAGATCATGCCTTCCTTGGCTTGTCAGCTTTTGCACTGATATTGTGCCTGAAGATGTACCAAACAATGATTGCTAACACCTAAAACTGGACATTGATGAAGAACACATGGTAAACTTGGCTAAAGGTTATCATTTTTGATGCTTGTGAAAGACACAGTTTTTCTGGTGCAATACTACCAGTCTTAAGGACTGAATTACAAAGTTATACTAATTTCCCTACTTCATTAAGATGGTTTTATCTCATAATACATAATGAGCAGTTCATGTTTAGTATCTAAATATGCCACAAATCATGTGGAAAAAACTGAACAAATGCAATTATAACAGAGCTAAGTTCTCTGTGACTTCCTCCTGGTTATCACAAATGCAGTTGAACCTTTAAGATTCCAGTCAGCTGTGACCAGCTGTTTTGTCAGGACTCATCAGTAGCAAATTCATTGCATCAATGTAAAAATGTCTATCTGTTTTCTATCATTTTTTAAAACAGGTTTCTAAGTGAAAATAGGTACAAAATTAGTATACTCTAAAAGAATCATTTTTTTTCCACAAGGAACAATCATAAAAGTGTGCAGTGTTCCTTACATATAAAACCATTTAAAGAAAAACAACCCTTTGTTGTGTTATTAGACTCCTGCAGAAGAATGAGTTTCCTTTTTCTCATTTCTCCTCTGCATTCACACAGCCCTAACAGGCATCTCCCTGAAAGTATTTTTGGCTAGATAAAAGAGTTTTACAACTCTGGGGAAAATAACCTTACTATTGCTCTTAACTATCCCCTTGATACTTACATAAAAATGTTAGACCAAACAGAATCTCTCCAGGAAATTCCTAAATTCTAACCTTTCAGGGTCAGAGAATGCAGCAGACAGTTTGTTGTCTTGAACAGTGACCTCAGTGCAGTCCTATTCCAAACAAACTTTAAGATGCTATCTGTGTATTATCTCAGGGGAATTCAGTGCTAGCCCTTAGAGATCAACAGTAGCACTTTTTGCACCACTTTCTTCTCTTTCTACAAAGAATAAGGAAATGACTCTCAAATCCAGTGTCCAGTGTTTTTTATGTATATTGTAATTATTGATTCTCTTAGAATAAGCTTAATTAAGCAAAATTTCAGTATTGTTAAAGATTTCTTTGAAGATAAAAATCTGCAACACTTCAGCCCTTGTGATGTGAATGATTCTGAAGCCAGAACAGTTTTTGTACTTATTTAGGATATTACAGTGCTAAAAGAGGTTTCCTGGGTTACCAAGAACATTATACATTGTAATACAGAAGATGTACAATTTCTTCCGTACACAAATCAAATTGCTTCTTAAAAGTGGTTTAAAAAGATTCCACACCTGAAAATATGTAAGCCATTATGTGCTAGGATTTACTTCAGTATTCGTAAATGAAATGCAAATTAGAAAGTCATTGCAGAAATGACTTGTCATTTTTTGTCAGATTTGTTCTTTTATGGAAATAGGCTTCTATGGAAAAATACCTTGCTTGACAATTTTGGAAATTTCAAATTCTGTCCCTCAAAACTTACATATTGCTTGTTACATAAAATTACATCAATGAAAGTTTTGCTTTCTGTATTAATTATTCAATAAACAAAAAAGAAAAAAGAAAAAAGCTGTCTATAAAAAGGAAATTATTCAGTTGGTTTGTCTAACACACTAGAGGTGTCAAAATATTAGCAAACGTTTGGATAAAATTATATTCGATAATCTGCATAAAGTTCTGCAATAAAAATGTGTCTCCTTTGGTATAACTGAGTATTCAGCCAATAAATAGGGTCATTTTGGAGAGACTCCTGTGAATTCCTGGGGCTTCTCAGGGCAGGACACACTCCAAACTTTGATCAGTCTCTTCTGGAAGAGTTACTTAATTACATTTTTTGCTATTTTACCCACTAGTTTCTCCCAGAAGACAAAAACTTGAAGATCTCCTTACTGCCCCAGCTGTAAAAGCACATCTGTCAGTTTAAATTAGATCAACAGCTTCCTATAGTCAAGGGGCAGACTAACGTCATTAACCTTCAAGCTTTACAAGAACAATTTGGTGTTCAATTTTCAAACGAAATATATAACAACTGCTTGAGAAGATTATAAATGCCACGAAGAGTCACCAAAGCACATAGTATTATTTGTCAAGGACTTTAGCTGAAGAGGGTTTTCTAGATTTTCATGGTACATTTAATTCTATAGGTACAAAATGTAAAAAGTAAGTGTTTAAAAACTAGTAGCTTTTTAGGGAGAAATAAGGACTTTTTCATATACCGTTGTCTTATAAGCCATGGAATAGTTGGGAGCAGTATTCACCTGGACAAGAGAAATATCACTTGAACCTCTAAGCCTGGCATTGTTTGCTTATAGCAGTAGAAAACACGTCTTTGTGGCACTCCTACCTTCATAGCCAGATGGAAGGGATAGGGGAATAAAAATGACCTTTCCTCCCCTTCCCATAATAAGCTTAATGCTTGAAACGTCCAGAATGTGGTAGGAACAGCCTGAATTATCTGTGCAGCAAGAAAACTAATAACATGTAGAATTCCTATAAATAGTTGCCAAAATTCTTCAGCACATGAATTTAAGACAATTTCAGTGCTTGCTAATGAAGTATTATTGATCACACTGTTTATCTGCCAGACTAGTCTGCTATTCCCAGCAGTAAAGATGAGCTCTCCTGGAGATTATTAGTTGTCAGCACAGAGCAAATGAGCATTTGTTCAACAATACTTGTTGAAGGAGAAAAAAATACAGCAGTCTAAACACTGCATAATTCCAAAGACAGCATGAACCAAAATACTGTGATTAAATCTTTAGCAAGTCTTTTAAGAAATATAAAAAATATTCCTAATATTTGCAGAAAAACAAGTTTTCTTTAAGAGTCACCAGCTGATGAAGCTCTTTTCATTTTATCCTTAAGACTGCTATCTGAAAAATGTCCTTTCTCTTTATCCTTAAGTTTCTCACCGATGATCACACCATATTTTTTGTAGCATGACCATAAGAGATCCTAACTATATGATAAAGCATTGCCACTAGAGCCTAAAAAGAGTTTGCTCCCAGCAAGAATTACGAACTGTCTCTTATTTTCTGTCCAATATCTGGTTTCTACCTGTGCTTCCCACCATATTCTGTATGGATACTCATGACTGAGAAAGTTAAGTCCACAATAAACCACTGTTATCTAGCACTGTGTACTGCTGTAGCCTCTGTGCTAACTCCATCCATAATAGAACCAACCAAGAATGGTCAACTTAGTGGAAATGGGGCAAGAAAACTCTTGCAAAAACAAGAGAACTAAGGACTAAGTTTTAGCAGAATAAATCTTATATCTTGTCACCCTTAGCTGAAGGCCTTTGCCACTAGGCTACAAGGCCTGCTTATTTTTGTGACATTTCTCTGATCTAAAAACTCCATTTTTTCCCATAACAAAATAGTTTAAATAGGAAGTATTTAAACTGTAGTTTTCTTTTCATGACCTATAGGCTGGTAATCTGGACAGGAATTAAGACTCAAAAAACATAGTTTCCATTTTCTCAATGTAAATAATGCATTGAATCTGGATGAGTCTTATCTTAGGAGTGTGCTTTAACAATTAAGATTCTGTATAAAAGCAAAAGTGAGAGGGCATCATTATCACCTCTTGCAGACAGGTTTTGAAAGAAAGGATACAGGCAGCTATCTGAAGAGTAGGATTTGGGCAGTGAAGCTTGAAAGGGAGAAGGCACTTCTCTGCAGTGCTGAGAAAGCACCTAAGTACAGGACAATGATTTGATTTAAACCTCATTCCTCTTTTCAGGATTATGTTAGGCCAGGAGAAAGTGGCTCTCTGCTCCGAGTGTTGTTGATTATTCCCTCTACACAGCAGAGGAATTGTGGTGGGGGAATGAAGTGAGACTCAAGCACAGAGCTGCTCAGCATTGTATCATCAAGCTTGTTTGTTATTTTTAATCTGGCCTTAAGTTCCTTTCTAAATATTACACAGGAAAACTAGTGGAACCAGAGGCTGAATGTGCATCTGCCAAGTCACAGCTCTCTGCCATAACCACAAGGCCAACATTCCTAACAAGGAGCTGCAACAGACATGAGTCACTGCGGTTGTGGTTCTGCAAAGTAATGTTTTGCCTTCTAATTTAATAATTGTCACATTACACTTATGTTAATTTGTACTTATGAACAATGGTTTTTACTTGGCTTATGATTTTTGTCTCATATTGTTTATTTCAGAGCAGCTGCTGGAGAAGTTCTATTTCAAAAGAAAAATATTTCCTATAAACTGTATACAGTACATCTGGAAATAAACAAAGCAGTTTCTCACACTTATATTAACACTTAAACTTCATCATTATGCTACCTCACAAATATTACCGCTATTACATAAAGCACATACCTGCAAGTAGCTTTTCACTAAAATAATGTTTTTAAATCTTTATAAACAAAATGTTGAATATATGCATAAATTTTGTCTAGATGCAGTAACTTCTAAAGGTTGCATCTCACTATTTAGACAAGAAGTTATCTACGACCAGAAATAAATAAATGCTTTGTTACTCATTCACTGATGTGTACAGCTATGCTCTATAGCTTGTCATTTTTATTCCTACTTCAAAGAAGGCCAGTTTCCAAATATAAAGCACTCAGAATTTTCATAGGTGCTCATCTGTTAGTACTACATAAATACCACTAAAATAACCCATCAAAATAAGAAAACAGATGAATTTTTGATCAGTTAAATGTTTGGACAACTCGGCTGACCACTAAAAGTCTACGTTTACCCGGTCAGTACACAGTGGTAGCTGAAATAATAAAAGTCTAAGAGGCATTATCTTAAAACCCACTGTGGTAACTGTTGGGAAATGCTCTATCTTTACTTTAAAAGACAGCTGACCACTAGGCACTTTTAACACAATAGAAGCATAGCTGGTTTTAGACCATACCGAAAATATATTCTGAGTCAATTGAGTTGTCCAGTAAGCAAACACCACTAATTCTCTTGCTAACCAAAGCAGGAATTTTTATATTTCTCTTCCATATTATCAGTAATCGTTAATGGAATGTCTTTACAGCTGTGTAATCTGCAAGAAGTGCTGGAGAAGCCTGTCCTTTTGCCCTCTTTGTACTGATTGCTTTAGAATCATTACCAACTAACGATACTAAAAACTGTGATAGGTCAAAGGATATTCTGGGACCTTTTTAAAATCAATTTACAGATCACCCTCAAGTCCCTCATCATTTCTTCTAGCAAAAAGAAAAAAAACCCTGGCAAATATGTTTAGTGGAATTTTAGAAATCCATCCAAGCATTTGATCTGGGCTATGAGTACAAGTCTATTTTTCAAGGAGGAAATCCTAAAGACTGTCTAAAGAGAAATATTTTCTCTAAAGTTAGAACCCATCTCCGTTAAAAAAATATGATTTTCCTTTTAGAAATATTTTCCAAGCCCACATTAATTCTGTGATGTACAGATGATGCAACCTGTTGAATTAAATATACTTTCTATACTTAGAATGTAACTATCCTGAGTAAAATAATAAACACTTCAGCTGCTTCTTCAAAACACCAGCTAGAAGACTGTTATATGACATCTACACAGAGCAAAAGCCAAAACATTTTCATAATACACAAACAGGTTTCTTGATGTTGTTCTCTACATTCAGTATCCTTTCCTCTTGCTTACCCTTCCTCAGTGTTCATGTCATTTGTCTGTGAAATAGCTAATTTTTATACTAAACTATAAAAGTTTTCTTTAGATAGTGCTGTGCTTCTGCATTGTACTAAGAGTGAAAAACAAGCAGACTCCTGCTTATTCAGTCCTAAAATGTTCCAGAATACCACAAAGACCAACACAGCACAAAAATGACTAACAAGTTTAAACCCCATACATTCCAACCGCGCTCAAATACTCTCTTTTCTCTAGCAGGGATAAAAATAAGCAATTGAGATTGCAGCTTGTTTTGTTATCTTTTGTATTCAATATATTCTGTAGTTATGCTGGACAGTGGTAACAGAATACAGTAACCAGTAGCGCAATCCAAGATGAATTCAGGCTTTGCCAAAAATAATGTACATGCTTCAGAATATTTTTGTCAGTACACAAAAAATGAGAAAAAAATCAAAACCTGTACTGGGCTATTGTTTGTTGAATTAACAGATTCTTATCCAGCTACAGACTTATTTCCTTTAAATGTAAGTTTGCATATTTTATTTTCATGTAATGATATAAAATGTCACAAAGAATAAAAAATACCAGATTATGAGTTATTACCAGTCAGTATTATGCAATGTTCTAAACTGTTTTTTTCTGATTGCTTTTCATAAAGAATAGGAAACTATTTATTTCCTGTAGAAGTTTATCCCCGTAAAGCCTCTGTGAAAATCATAGCACTCAATGAAAGCCTTTTGCATTCAAGCAAATTTGCATGCATCTATGTAGTAGGAATAAAGAAAATCAATGATTAAGTCATTTTATGTTAATCATTGATACCACATATCTAATAAATCATAGATCGTATATGGTATAAGCTGTGATGTATGATAAATATGGCATATAATATATAAAAGACAATATACAGTATATATAATATATTAGTAGTATGTATAGATACGATAAAGGTTGTTCCAAACCTATCAAAATGATTAGTTCCTAAATTAAGCTCCTTTGAATAAGCTTTATTCAACGTTTTATTTAAATAAACAAATCATGAATGGTGCATTGGTTTTCACAGGGCAAATAAATGAAAGAAAATGGAGATTTCTTCATCAGAAATATACTTTGATGTTGGCATAGGCTCCAACCAATCAATATAAGAATAAATCCCAGCCAAAGACAAAATTTCTGATCTCCATGTATCTTATATAAATCAAAATCCAAGAAATATTTTGCACAGGCTGTAGCTCTCCTGTGATGACCAAACACACAGAGCAAAAACTGTATGAACTACCACCAATAGCAAAGGCGTGAAACCAAACACAAGTATCTTTATACTCACTAAACTTTAATTAGAAAAAAATATATATATAATCTTTCAGAAATTGGAGAAGTAAAGTAGTTTTCCTCCTTTTCTGGGTAAAGAATGTGTTCTGGCAAACACAGTGAGATACATTCTTACGAGGAGCAGATGAGGGAACTAGGAGTGTTCAGTCTGGAGAAGAGGAGGCTCAGGGTAGACCTTATTACTCAATACAACTACCTGAAGGGAGGTTGTGGTGAGGTGGGTGTTGGCCTCTTCTCCCAGGTGATACAACAGGAGAGAATGTCCTCAGTTTGCACCAGGGAAGGTTCAGGTTGGATATTAGGAAAAACAACTTCTCCGAAAGAGCGGTCAGGCACTGGAGTGGGCTGCTCTGGGAGGTGATGGAATCATCATTTCTGAAGGTGTTCAAGAAACATGTAGATGTGGCACTAAGGAATATGGTTTCGTGGGCAATATTGGAGGTAGGTGGACAATTGGACTGGATAATCTTAGAGATCTTTTCCAACCTTAATGATTCTATGATTCTATGATAACTGTGGGACTTTTTTTTTTTTTTAAGCATTATTTTGTATTTCAGTGGAAGTTTTACCTGAAGAAAGCATGAGAAAAGTGAGAGGATGAAATCCCACTGACTCAGTATGACCTCTGCTGGCCAGAGTTCTGTGTCAGCAGAAAACAAATGTGCAGCTCAAATGTGACCTTCCAAAGACTTATCAAACTGGTCATGCATTAGCTTTGAATAACAGTCAACTAATATCCTACATACACGTAACCAATTTCATATCTCATCCACAGATGTCTGACACTGGGTTTTGAGAAAATTTTAGTAAAATAGAAAGCAAAATTTACTGTTAAAAAGTCTTTATATTTGATACAGAATACGTTCAACAAGTAAATATAACAGTGTATATTTGCAATACACTAAAAATCAGCTCTTCATCACTGTAGGGACTGTAGCAGGTTATGATCACTCTCAATAAAGTGTCATATAGATCTACGACATTTTCAATAATCTGTTAATAAAAATATCACTTTCACTTAGATAATGCACCCTATATATCATATGCTTTTGGTGTAGTTGTGTTGTGGAAAATAAATAATTTTGGAGCTGTGATGACTATCTGTCGAGACACTTCAGAGGTGAATGAAATTGTTAATGTTTTATTATTAGCAAATTTCCAGGCAAAACAATTGTTAATGTGTCTCCTTTACTGCCCTCCAGTATTTAATATTCAGTTTGTAAGGTCCTGCCAAAAGCTAGAATACATATAACAATTTTACTACATGTAACATTGAAAACTTCTTCAACATCTACAGTTGCTAACCCAACAGCCAAGATGCATGAAATCCTAGGGATTTTCAACCCTTTGGCACTTTCCTCCATTTAGGAATAACAGGGCATTTTGACAGTAAGAGATGCAATGCTTGTACTTTTGTGGATCTCATCCTAGCTCTCTGTGTTACTGATGCACTGAGTATGTACCATTGACTACTCCAGGTATATGGAAGTTCAAACAATTTGTATTTGGCAGCAAAATGTATCAAGGATTCCAGCCATTTCAAGACAAAGCCAACCACTTACCAGTCACAGTGGAGACTGGTCAGTACCACAGATTTAAATACTAATATTTAAAATATTTTTTTTGTTGCAGTTCATTCCGTTTTGTTCACTTGACAAAAATAAATTAATAAATAAAAATAAAGAGAAGTGTTGACAAATTACAAATTGTGTATTTAATCAGAAAAATTATTCAACAGTTACTATACAAAAGGAAAAATATGAGCATTCTGATGACAAGCAATTTTGCAGCAACTAGGAGGGTTAAATTTTTGTGGTAGAATTGTAAAGAATGCAAGGGATAATCTTTCCTTGTACAATAAACTTGGAACACAGTGAAATTAATCTCATGCTTACAGTATCCAACAACTTGGACCTTTGGAGTCATTAATAAGACTTTTTCTAGTTGCTGCTAAAATTATCTTAGTCATGGTTTTCAGCTAATTACCCCAAAGAAACGCCTGCATGAGCTTGTTTGCTGATATAATAGTAGCACTTTTAAAAGTAATTACTACTTTGTAACATTTTATCAAATACATATATACTTTTATTCTTTGACCTAAAAAAAAAAAAAAAGCAACCATTTTTGACAAGAGGAGAAGACCTGCTGATACTCGGAAAACTGGTAATGCAATGTACCACTGCATTCCACATCCACAGGAGAGCAGTCTGTGTGGTGTGTTGTCATGTCACAGCATTAGATAAGCAAACACCAGCTGGCTGTCTCAGCTGCTAAGAAAACCTCACTTCGTCTCATGATTATTTTTATCAAACATTATGATCGTGACATAGGATGAACACCCTAAATCAGCAAAACATTAGAGCAGTTGCCTGTCTTCAGCACACTGCAATATAAATTAATGAAATGTGAGCATTTTACATGTTCAAAATAATTCCCTATCAAATATAAAGTGAAACATTTAACTTAAGGTAGATATTCAAGAACTCATACAACATTTTAGAATGCGAAATTCAAATATTCTGTGTTGGTCCAAGGATTAGGGTGATCTTCTACAGTTGTTTGGTTTCCCTAGGAATGGCCAATTGAGACATCATTAATACATTGCATTATTTATGAATACGATTACCTTGTCTGTAATTCAAGCCTTGCACTAATACTGCATACTCTCTTGCATCTAGGAAGTCAAGACAGAATTTTGTCTGCAATTCTTGAATGTTTTTCTGTAAGAGAAACATTGTCTACTGGTAGGATCTTATCCAGTAAAAGGTAATATAACTTTATCAGCAATGCTGTTATACACAGCTCCGTAAAAACAGGCCAAAATGAATAGAAATGACTGTAAAATCTCAGAAAAGTACATTTTCCTCATAATTTTTAATACATGTAGTGATAAGGCTTTTCTGCAAATCAGTTGTGCCTTTGTCATGTCTTTGCTACAAGGCCACTACACTTCTATGAATAACATAACTTAGCATAGAGGAAGGTGCTTTAAAAATATATTTTCAGTATTTCTTAAGCTTCATTTCTGAGACTGCTTGGAATACAGGTTCTATCTGAACAGCTGGCCTTACCCCATAACCATGAGTACAATGTTTCGTGTCAGTGTTTCAAGAAGTTTGACTCATTCTAATAACAGCAGCTCTGACTTTTTTTTTCAAATATATTTCAGAATCTGAACTTCATGTTCCTACTTAAAAACAGAAGTAATGGGAATAAATATCTTCCTATTCTGTGGGGACTGTGATTTCTGATAAAAGAAAAACAGGCACTAAGAGCAGTGAGTGCTCCACGCATAAAAAGGGAACAGTCAGCGAAACTGATGTAGTGATAGAAAACAGAGTGGCCTTTGACAGATATGTAAGTATAAATTTCTTCATCATGTGAAAAGGAAACATTCTGGAGTTGTGGAAAGATCTGTAAGGTCTAGCACTAAAATTCATTTTGGCTCAATGCACATCAGGAATGCAGGGTACTAATAAACTGTAAAAAGAGACAGAGGAATGAAGGGGGGGAAAAAGACCTAAATTTATTTCCAAAAGATATGTACTAATTTTATTTAAATCTTGCTATAGTTCTCAGACCTATAGTGCCCCAAAATATCATAATATTTTACCAAGGCCCCAAAAGCAGTATATAGAAGCATTTAACTTAAAATGGCATGGAATTTTCATCTTTTAATTTAAAAACTTCCTACAGTTTCCACAGAAGAATATCAAAATCCTCAGAATTACTTAGGTACCTAAATCCTATCTAGGCACACAATTCCCTCTTTGACAACATACCTAGATATATCTCTGCATCTTACTGGGGAGATAAGCTTTAATAATTTTGTGTGTCATTTTTCCATTGTTAAACAAATAATTCCTATGTGAAATATTCTTCTGATATGAAAACTTAAAGGAGGGTTCCATTTTTTTTAGCACTTAAAAACTACCTTTTTCTTAAGAGTATTCAGAAAACATTCCATAATGACCATCTCGGGAAGACAATCACTTATAATCATAGAATCATCATGGAATCATAGAATGGTTTATGTTGGAGGTATCACAGAGATCATCTAGCTCCAAAGCCCTTCAGTGGGCAGGGCAGCCCCCCATGAGCTCAGGCTGCCCAGGGCCCCATCCAACCTGGGCTTGGACACCTCCAGGGATGGTACATTCACTGCTTCTGCAGGCAGCCTGTGCCAGTGCATTGCTCTCCACTGGGAAAATAATCTCCTCATAACATCTAAACTAAATATCTCATCTTTTAGTTTAAAGCCATTCCACCTTTTCTTATCACTATGTAAAAAGTCAGTCTCTCTCCTGCTTATA
This sequence comes from Numida meleagris, assembly GCF_002078875.1. Lineage (NCBI taxonomy): Eukaryota > Metazoa > Chordata > Aves > Galliformes > Numididae > Numida > Numida meleagris. Next base: position 49,736,008 of record NC_034412.1, read on the forward strand.
TACCCCTTTCAAGTACTGGAAGGTGGCAATGAGATCTCCTTGGAGTCTTCTCTTCTGCAGTCTAAACTAGCCCAACACTAGCAACCTGTCTTCATAGAAGCAGTGCTCCAGCCATCCACAACCATCTTCATAGCCCTCCTCTGAACCTGCTCCAGCAGCTCTGCAGTCTTTCTGTACTGAGGACCCCAGACCTTGGATGCAGTACTCTCTTTTGGTGCAGCCCATGATACTGTTGGCTTTTCAGGCTGCAAGAGCACACTGCTGGCTCATTTAAAGCAATAAAATTTAAACCCTTACAATATCCAAATTCGTTTATGGATTTTTTTCATCATTTGAGGGGAGAGATTGTGGAAAGATAATTACCCTCGTGTGCTTTGTTTGGCACTAACTGAAACCTGTAAATTGTCACAGGAAGCTGTAAATCATCATGGGCACTTTTTCTTGTAGACCATAACTTGAAAGAATATATCCATTAATTCTTCTCGGAATGTATCTGATAATTGATCCTATGTCTACGTAAAGCTGATTTAAAGAACGTCCTGAGATAATCTAATGTGAATTTGCATCAGATGCACAACTATTTTACAGTACAAGGGACCATGTATTTTCTACTCAAAACATTGCTAGGAAGTAAGCACATTCTCCTGAATCTGACCAGGTTCCTTTTTGTGTTGAGAGACTGCTTTTTGATAAATGTTGCATAACTAACACAGATGTTTAGTATCTTCAGCAATTTGATGACATGCTATTTCTTGGACCTCTCAATCTCATTACAGTCTGTGCTTTTTAGATAATGACTGAGTATCATTCTTACAAGAATTTTAAATTTAGCTTGATAGGAAGAAAACAATTTATCTGACTGAGAAACAATTCTGGACTACCAAAATATAAAATACAGACTGATATTGTGTGATTTATGAAACTTTCACTGTTTCTATCTACATAAGTACTCCCTAGATTTTTCTTGTTGTTTATGAGTGGGTGGCCAAAATTTCAACAACTTAGAAAAAAAGACACAGCTATGTAGGTCAAACTCTACATTCAATCCAAATTTCACTAGATGAAGTCACAGATAAAAAGGGGAAAAGCAGAATCTAAATTATTACTTGCAGAGATAAGGAAGTTCCTGAAAATAATTCCCTTAAATTTCACAGTTAGAAATATGACCTTTACCTACTATAAGAAAGAATCATTATTTCTTAGAAACATTAACCGGCTTGGTATAACATCAGCCATGATAGTTATGTCTTTTCTTCTGCACCTCGGCATAGATATTCTGTGGGAGGAATCCCAAATGTTGTTTGTTTCTGCATCAAACCCAAATGTTGTGTTAAGTCAGAAAGAATTTACAATATTTCATTGATTCCTTCTCAATGTATCTCTCCTTCTGTGCTCTCCAGCAAATAAAAATTTCTTGGAAAAGCCAAGCATCTCCTATTGTTTTAGGGCATATACTTGGTGATGAACAAATCAAATAGAATGCTTCATAGGGTACAATTATGGATAACTCAGAACTGATTTTTAATCCCATAATGGCAAGTTTTAACTTAGCAACATGATATACAACCAGTTAAGTCAATTGAGATATGTTGTTAATAATAGTGGATAAACTACAAGACAAAATTTATCAAAATTATTATGTCCCTGAAAGAGAAATGGGCATTCTTGAAACTGTGACTGTTTGTATGCCAAATCCATGAGCTTAACATAGTTATATGATTAATATCCCACATAATTAGCCACAGACCTGTTTGGAAATCTTGATCTGTATAAAAAAATGATTTAATCTCTCTCTTATGGTATTTACAAAGGGTTATTCAATTCATACTTGACATGACATGTAAACACATATAAAATAAAACATGTCTGAAAGTAAGGCTTCCAAAACAAATCTGCAAAATAGATTTCATACACAGAAAAGTACCTTGGCCAAATGCCATCATTATTGAAGACTAGCATATTTTTTAATCATTTCTTCTTGAAAACATCAACCTCTAGAGGCAGGATATTTTTCACATATATTGAAAATTATTGCATTCTTTAATTACTTCCTGTATCTCTTATTTTTTTTTTTCCCTCAAAACATTTTAATGACTGAGTGCATTGCATTTGGTATTTACTCAGAAGATAGAAATAATCCACAAATTTAGTTATAAAATTTGACAATTTGTCTACTTATGATTGATGAAAGAAATGGGTATGGCAAAATTATCTGAAGAATCAGCTTTCCCTAGACAAACAAGATGCCTGCCACCTAAGAAAATCCCCCTGGGAAGAGGAAGTTTCTTTAAGTGCAAATTAGAATAATTCCATCAGCTTGAGTTATCTGCTAAAATAGGAGCAAGTACACACTCCTTTTTAGCTTTTTTAGCACAGTATGTGCTAAAGATCTGCTGTTTAGGCATAACTTTTAAAACTTGAATAAAATCTTAATTTACATACATTGGCAAACTGTATGTAAGAATTTTCATGTGTAGTGGAGACTGTGTACTCATAAATAAATGTAAACAATGTGTCAGAAAATATGTTAAAACCATAAGAAAAATCTTAGTGCTACTATCGTAGATTTTATACTACTCATAACTGTCTCGTGTCACTAAGTCAAAGCTGATAGTATAAGACAAAATATCAATTTCCCGAAATTTTGAATCTTCTATGGCATGTCTATCAGGAAATTTAGTTACAAGGAATAATTTTCCATGTGTTAGGCATTCCAGAATGACAGTGGTGCATTGAGTCAGCAGGCTGTATTCTTTAACATGATAAAAAGTATGTAAAAATTATGAAAGCTTATTTTTTCTCTCTGTGTGTGTGTATATATCTCCATGAAAATTAACTGTATAATCATACTTCAAGTACAACTTGTTTTTTTCACTGAGGACCAAAATAGGTGCATAATAACCTCCAGGTTAGATTTTATATCTCATGAGAATTTTTGCATAATGTAGTTAATTTGTAATGGCGTCACCGTTGTTTACAAGACAACCTTTCTTTTATTTTAATGAGAGAGCAGTAATAATTATTTCTTCTTGCAATGATAGACACAATTGTTCTAATCCATTTATCAGAAATTTCCTAATTACATACTTCTGTACAAAATAAAAATGACGGCATTTTTTTTTTTTTAAGATTTTGAAGAGCTTTTAAAGAGTTTTAACAGTTGTCCAAAGAGACTTGGCAGTCTTGAACATGTCCTTTTCTGACGTATGAAAAGACTAGATTTGGCAAGATTATCTAAAGAATCTGCTTTGTCTAGAAACAAGATGCCTGCAACCTAAAAAAGTCCTCCTGAAAAGTGGGATTTTCTTTAATAAAAGCAATAATAATTCTGTTAGGACTGGCATAGCATAACAACCCAGCTCAAAGTGTGTATTAAAATAGGAGCAAGTACACAGTTCTAGTCTTTTTCAGTTTTTGATTAAAAAAAAAAAAAGAAATAATGGAGGTATGTCAATATATACCTCTCTATACTGCAGCCAAATATTTCCTTCATTCAGCAGCCCAGTCAAGACATTTTTTAACTTATGCTGCTACCAGATGAAGAATGAGAGTCTAATTCTAGATTTGGAAGCCATCACTGGAAATTCTAAAGGCTGGAGTATATTGGGGATGTTTCACAGAAGCTTTGATATCTGATTTTGGAATCCCTAGTGACATTGCTACCAGAAGTTCATGCCAAGCATTCAGTGGGAAGTTGGGATTTGCTTTTTTTCCCCAAAGTTATGTGAATATTTGATTGTTTACATTATTGTTATCTCCAGAAATGGGCTAGAGTGTCTTTCTGCACATATGCCCTAATTCGTTTTTATAGAAACTACAATAATGAGGCATCACAACATATTTTGTGCTAATTTTAATTATTATACCAGATTTTGTTCTCCTTGGTGGGCAAGATATGATGAGCATCTGTTCTGTATGATCATACACAAACTCCAAAATAAAGATCTATTACTTATGAATATACACCTTCGTAATAATCCATAATCAGTACTCCATATACACTCTGTGCTTAAAATAAGTAGCACATGTGCGCATAGTAAAATATAATGGCCCTTAGCAGGACATCCCAAAAGTTAAGTTATAGACAGAAGAAATTAACCAAGACTTCTACTGACCTGGCTTGAATATCTTAAGGATGGAATTTCTGTCACTTTGCTCAAGGTCTACTTTATCATAATAATAATGTCAAGCTTTAGCAAAGTCACAAAGCCTACAACATTAGTTGAACAGATTTGGTTTCCAGATTTTAAAAAAGCAGTGCTTCAAAGTTTTTATTTAAACACTAGGTAATTTCTTTTAACATAAAATAATTATTTTTGTATTTCATACGTTTCATTTTGTGATGGAGAAGCTGGATTAAAAAAAACTATTGACACTTTAGAAGATATTTTTATTTTAAATTATATCAGATATTTGGTTTAATTTTTTGTTGCTGTTTTCTAACAAGACATTTGTTTCTTTGTTTAATAGAAAAGACCAGGAAAAATCTAAATGAAGCATTTGATCTTGGAACATTTCTCATAGAACAACTGATATTTCCGGTGGAGAAAATGGACAAATTATGATTAGATTTGGAATTCATATCTTTTTAAATTCAGGTTTCTTTTTATCATTTTCATTTTCTTTACTTTAAAAGACCTCATTCTTTAGAATTTGCAGTTTAAATTTCACAAATAAAACTTGTTATGCAAGTACTTGGCATGTCTCACAGATTTTTTTTTTATCTAATTTCCTGCTTTCAATTTCAAACAAACTTCTGTAATATGTAGTCTTTGGCAGCATTTTATAGTAGCCAATTTGCTTCTGCAAATACTAATTGAGAGATTTTGTGGGTAAAACGCCACAATAAACAGCTGTTAATCTAATGTAAAGTTATTTCTCTAAAATTCTCTGCATGGAGAATTTGACATCTACATATTTATTTTTAGATATTTTGTTTAAGTTACTGTTTTTCTCTTGTGTAGAAGGCAAGTCTAAAACTCAGGGAACATCAGAAAACAGCAGTGTGGGAGTGCGTTTTCCACTACTGAGATAATCAGTTAGTATGGTGTATGGAAAATAATAAACTTAGAGAAAATAGAGCTGAACTAAAAGTGAAAAATAATTCCTTTACCAAAGGTACCTGAATCTGGAACAGAGCTAGTCAGATTAGCCAAAACCTCTCCTCATTATTTGTATATGAACAATAAAAACTGGACAGAATATGAGATTATCATTATCTCAAGCAAGTATCACTGAATCATCATAATACATGACACAATATTAAAACATTATGTTCTCTGTAAAAATGCAATATTTGAAATGTTTTGGAATAAGACTTGTATCCTACACACTAACAAATTACAAGTTACAATGAAATCATGTCTCAGTGTTAATGTACAAGCCAACAATGTATTTCTTTAAAAAGAAAAAAGAAAAAAAAATTTTTTTTTTTACAATTTAACCATTTCTACAAATTATAAATGTAGCAATGTGTAGCACTTCACATTATTTGTGCTTCTTCAGACAGCACGAATGTTTATGCATTTTTCCTTTAAAGGATGGCATTTCCTTTCCACTTCTTGCAATACATGTAGGAGCAAATGATTTTAAACTTGTTAGTGCTGCCTTAAACATTCCTCTACTTAGCATATCTAAGTATCTAAATATTTAGCAATTTTAAACAAGACAAATCCTTTCCTATAGTCTAGGCTGTTTCCATGCTCCTTCCAAAGTATCAGTTGTTTCTAAAATAAGATCTTTTCAAAGACAACTAAATAATTTCCTGTCACATCCATATCTGACTCTTACCAGTACACCAGCATGGAATTCAGTTATCAGCTGGGAAATGCAGACATACTAAACCTCAGTCAGTGCTAGGAGGTATTCTGTGTGTTATTAGGATGGAACAATAGCAAAAAATGGCATAAACGTCAGTGGTAGAAATATGAAGCACATAAATTATTTATTCAGAATTATATTCTGTATTAATTTTTTGCATTCTGTCTGGGTAGTAAATGCAAAGCCAAACTTCTTCAGTAGTTCAGCCAATGTTACAGGATCTTTAGGAGCTTTTCTAATTCTTTTCTGAACAGAAAAGCCTTTCACACCACTATATCTCCAGTGATTATTACTAAACTCCAAAACTAGGAACTACAATAAACAATTGTTCTAAGAAGCTATTTTAAAAGTACTTGATTTGATTTGATTTTGCTTTTTCCTTCCTGAAGGAAGGAGGATGGGTTAAACAAGAAAATAATTAGAAAGAAACTCTTACATGGAGTGAACCATATAGCTGGACTTTCAGCGGATTCCAACCACGCTATGTACCAGACAAATGCTGGTATTAGGTGCTACCCACTTATACGAATATTTTTTCTTTTCAGGTCATGACAACATATGGAATTCCTGTTTAGAACAGTTCCAGAATGTGTTTAATGAAATTATTCTTCAGTATTTAAGACCATATTATTACACTGGAGACTAAGCCTGGCAACACTACAAATGGATAGCATGGTTTTTTATTACAATTCTAAGACCAAAATATTTATGGATGAAGGCTCCAGTATGGAAGACACTGGACAGAGAAGTAATAAGAATTAGTATATATTTTTTTTTCTTTTTATCATTTTTTTTTTTTTAAAAAAAAAGATTCCCACTCAAAAACAGAGGGAAGCTGAAGTATAGAACGGGTGGGTGAGAGGGAATGGCATATAAAGGGAAATGTAAAAAACACTGAGATAATTAAAGGAAAAATGGGCATGTAATCTATTAAAATTGACATTGTTCACTCAGGAAAACTGGAGTTTTTAAAATATGAGTTATTTTGATTCTGCAACTGGTTAATTTGTGATTGTTCTTATGGATAAGGGTAGGACAAGCATGGTAAACACTTCAATTCCATATTAATCAACATTATTTAAAAAAAAGAATTTGTTTTTGAAAACACAGTCATTACTTTCTCAGTCTTTTCCATCAAGAGAGATATCCATCAAAGCACACTGCAGCTAATTATAATTTCAGTCCCTGTCTGTGTACAAGGAACTAATGACTTTGAATCTAATGTCTTTGTTCATCTTGCTTGTTTGATCATGTTCGCCAGTCCCCCATTCCCATCCCCACTTTTGATGGAAGATACCTAATTTTCAGAACAACCAACTAATCATAATATTTCCATGTTAAGTCTTTAAGAAACTATTGTACAGTAGTCCCACTGATTTTGAGGCAGATATTGTCATCTAGTGAAATCAATAGCTGTGGCATTTCACAGAAGTAGATGCATTAAGAATGATCATCAAAACTATCTGAATGGGTAATCTCTTAAATTGGTCTAGAGGTAGGACACAATCCTAAACCTGTACACTTTTTTTCTGGGAGCAAGATGATAAATTCCAGCTTTTCTCATTTGCATTTGCAAGGGCATAGAGAGGATCCAAGTCAGAAGGAATAAGCAGAAACTTATAGCACTTGTAGAACAAATGACCCAATGGCTTAAAGGTCAGTTTTAAATGCTCAGGATGTAGTTCCAAACCTATATCTTACCCATCTTAACATAGGAATATCATCTGAAGTCATTTATCCTACAGAAATCTTTACTGTCAGACTTACTAATGCACTGGTCTTACAATGTGGTTAAAATTATAAATGACCAATAACCGGAGCAATATTAATTTAATCTATTTTCATATTTGTGGTCTCAGCCTGCCTACGTAATTGATTCAGCTGAGGAAGAAGGTGCTTAGGCTGGGAATCTTCCTTTGGGACTGAGCTTCAGGTAAGATGTCAGCTAATGGTGGTCTGGAATCTAAACTTATGCCAGTGAACACAGAGTCATAGGCAGAAACTAAAATACACAGGGAATGTACCTGCCTCTGGAGAGAGGTGGCAGCTAAAGATATCTGTGTTGTCTAAATGGGCAGCTAAGTGCCTGAAGTGGTGTACATTATCACCAAAATACTTTTGAGAAACCCAGCTGAGTGAAAACCCAGCTATACATCTATCTCCAGGTATCTTCTAACTGAACCATTGATTCATGGCAGCTTAATTTTGGTCACATTTTGACTTTATCTGTTCTCTTCTCAGGCACGGTATTTGTTCTAGTAAACTCTGATAAAAAAGAGGTCAGCTGTGTTGTTTATATAGCTTCTATTTCTGTCTTATTCATGTTCCAACACTGCCATTACACTTTGCAATCATTGAGAACAGGATTATGAATTCTTGGTTTCTGGCATTTCTCTTGAGCTTTTTGACAGTAAGAAAAAATCAAGTAGAGGAGGTCAACAGTTTACAATTTTTTATCATTTTTACAATAACAGTACTGCAGTTCCTTCTAGGCAACCCTTACCAAAGAAATCAGGAAATGTAAAAAAGATATATATGTACGTATATGTAATTTAGTAACATTTAGAAAATTAACTGAAAAATAACAAGATGAACTTGTGCCTGCTCATTACAGCTACGAAGTTGTTTATCCCAAACTGTGCTTCATTGTACTTATTTATAGAATAGATTTGGCATGAGTGCTCTGATTTACTAGCAAGTGCACTGGAATGATATAATTGATTTTAAACTTCTGAGGTTTATGTGAAACTTCATTGAAGTGAAACTGGAAAGGCATAAAAACATAGATTTCTTAATTTTTGTACACACAAATATCATCAGAAACTCTGTCAAGAAGATAGAAATGTCTCAGTGCGTCTCACTTCTACAACAGATGTGTGCTAACACTTTGACTTAGTATGAATAAAGAGAAAACACAAAATGTTGCTTTTCAAGACTGAAGAGAAGGGGTCGGCAAGATTGATATTGGCTGAAATTTGTAAAATGGAACCTTCCTTCATTTGTTCTTCATGTCTGAAGCTTTTATTCACCGTTGGCTTTATTTCAAGCTGGATAGGAAACAATTTTACAAAACATTTTTCTCTCAAAAAGATTTCATTAAAGGACAAAGAGAGAAAGAAAGACTAATCTGGCAATTCGCTTGATTAGCTGAGCAGAATACACTGGTCATGCTATTCTTAAATTTCTCTTGTGCCTACTTTAAGTTTTGCATTTCTTACTGCATATGTTTCTCATCCCCATCTTTCTTTTCTGTCACAATGGAAAAAGGTTACTGTGACAAGTTTATTTTTTGTTATATTTTGTATGGAACTGTTCACATATATAAAGCTTTTTCAACTTCTCATTGGCAAATAACAGTGATCCATTCTTCAACAGTGCCAAATGTTATCTATAATTATTTCTAGATTATGATTTTTTTGTTGGAATAAGAGATACTTCAAGGAAGAAATTCAACAGTGACCTTGATGAGAATGTCAGAAAAACAACTATCCTTTCTGATTATTATTTATAGTGATATTGTGCTTGGAATTCATTGAATTCACAGACTGGATTGTGCTTACAAAGTAAGACCTAACTGCCTAGTCACTACAAGTCTTGACTGATTTTTGTTCTTTATGATCTTTTATTTCTTATGAAAAAAACATTGCAGATATCAGCCAAAATAAATGAATAAGCAAGCAGGTTCAAGGCCAAACCGAACTTTTCTATTTAGTATGGAAAGTTTGTTATAAGATAAATAAGTGAAATGAAAATTATGGTAGAACATAAGTGCTCATACTGTGTTAACTGATTGTTAGAGCACATTTTAAAAGACAATAGAAACTTCCTGGACAACCACCCACCAAGGAAATGACTAAAAAGTTTGAAATGCTAAAGAACAATCAAGAAACAGGTGGTACTCTACAGATAGAATTTCTAGACTGATGCAGGGGAAAGAAAGGGTATCTCTGTTAAACCATGTAGGGGAACTGCTAGGTCATAGCCTGAACTGATGATTGAGCACGTGGCAAAGCGGTATGGCTGGCCCAGGGAGCACAGATGCAAACAGTTTAACTGTGCTTCCCATGCGACCAGAGTCACCTTAACCCCCTCCTTGCCCCTGGTATCTCAAAGAACTTGTCAGAAGCGGTTTTGCTCTAGTAGCCATTCTAAACCTTTTGGTGGCTTCAGATGCAGTAATCCAACAGCACAAATAGTAGCTGACTTAGGAGAAACAGAATGCTGAAGACCTAGCCAAAATCTATGCTTTGTAGAATCTAGAGAAATTCACCCTCTCAAACCAATCCAAAAGGCTCCACAGTCAGGGCCAGCGAGAGTATCTCATTGGCAAATGTGGCGTGACCTAATGAAAGCAGGGTCCAATATAACAAAATCAACAAACAACTAAATCACATTTTACTAAATTTATGGTGACAACTTAATAACAATCAACATTTTAAGCCCTTCCCAATGAGAGGGTATAAGAAGAATGGAAATTGTCCCCACCCAACCGCAGAATTTGGAGGATGGTCTAGAACCTGACAAGCAAAGGCAAGCACCTCAGGCAGCCCAGCTGGCTACTGCTAGGTCTCCTGTGGAACAAGATCTAGGCCTAGCTACATTAATGGCATGAAAGGAGGGCCAAAGTCCTCTGAGAGTCAGGACCTCCTTGGGGGACCAGAGGCCATATGTGGAACTTACAATATACCGGTTCCAGAAAAATATACTATAAGTCATGGCTCTGGTCTACATTGGAGCCAAAATATCCATAGTTTAAAATCCATTGTGGTTCCAGGCATGCATGTCATTACAGGGACATTTGGGATGCATTCTTTAGCATTCCGATTGCCAAAGAATCACAAGATCAATTTGCATTTACCTGGGAGGGACCTTACAGGTCCTACCCCAAGGATATGTATACTTGCCAACCTTTTGCCATAATTTGGTGGCAGATGATTTTTGGTGGAATAAACCGGATGATATCAAATTATATCACTATATCAGTGACCTAATTTTATCATCATCTTTGGAAATGCTTGAAAAAGCACTAGGCTCATTATTAGTCTACCTGCAAAAGGAAGGGTGAGTTATTAACCCACAAAAAATCCAAGGGCCTGGATTATCAGTAAAGTTTCTAGTTTTACCTGAACAAATAACTCCTAAAGTCTTACCTAATGCTATTATTGACAAAATACAAGCATTCTTAATACCAACCACAGCAAAACAGTTACAGGAATTCTTATGTATCTTGGGATACTGGAAGATTTTCATACCTCACCTCACAAAGGTCTTGAGATCCCTGCATAAACTAAGAAAGGCCAGTTGTGGGATTAGGGACAAATGGAACAAGAAACTTCTCAACAAGCAAAGATAGCTGTCAAACAAGCACATGTGCTCAGTATATTTAATTCTACTCTCCCCACTGAAATAGAAGTATGTGTGATAAAGGAAAGGGTTTGGTTGGACACACCTCACATGAGGGCACAACCCCTTGCAGAGATGGCAGCTCAACTGCATAGGTCCCCTCCCTTGGTCTGAAGGGTCCATGTACACCTTGACCCACATCAATACAGCAAACTGACTCCCAGTCCCAGCAGGGGTGGACGAAGAGACTGCATGAAATCCTGAGAGGCTTACATGAAAGACCAAGAGATGGCCGACCCAGTGCCTTCCATCTATTACAAACCACTTGGGCTTCCCCACTTAGAATTCAAAATAAAGGAAATTATGCATTTTTAAAACCCCAAGTTGGGACAGTAAATAATCTTTTGCTCCCTGCCCATAAGAACCTAGAACCAGTGACCCACAAGGTAAAATGGCCCTGGGAAGTGCAAGTGGGACCAAAGTGGTGTGGTCTACTTGGACCATGAGGGAGGCTATTAGAAGAGGGGGGAGTGGTAATCCCACAAGTAATTGGCATATGATGCTAAGAGATTGTAGTACAAACGCCGATTCTTATTGCAAAGAAGACACTAATTACACCACTTTGGCAAGTCAGAACCTCCCCTTTGGTACCTGATGAAGTTATCAGGCCACACGGTGTGGTACAAAAGCCCAGACATGCCCCTGTCTAAGCAGAAATTTTAACCCAGGACAGAAATTTTTCATGTTTTGAAATCATGATCTTTATAGAAAAGGGATAGCAATAAATTGGAAAAACGCATTTAATCTAGAATTTTAGAAAAAAATGTACGTTTATCATCGATGTGTTTTGATGGAAAACACAATATTGAAACTATTTCCTAAAGTATCTTTTCTCCATGGAAACTTAGAATTATTGAAAAACAGAGCCCTTATTTTGTTAAAATAAATACATGCAAACCAAATTACAAAGTATTTTTATGTACAATATACTATTGTACTCAGTGATAAAAGATGTAATTTAATTTCTTCTTTTCCATTCTCCTTTATGTGCCAATACAATTATTTTAGAGAAAAATTACTAGAGAAAGCCATAGTGAATCAAAATGGAAATTACCTTGCTAGAGAGCCTACATTTAGAGAAGAAAAAGGCAAATACATTTTTCCATCAAATACTAAACAGCCATAACATGAGAAATACTTGTGTTACTTGCTACCCCCAGAAAGCTGAAATTTTTATTTCATAAATGTAAATAACAGAAATCATGCTTTCCAGCAAGCTGTAGTTAACTCAAAAATTCTATGAATTTGTTGATGTGTAGGTGCTTAAAGTCATGTATTTTACACTTATATAGTACTGATCTTACATTTATATAATCAAGTCATATTATTTATATCACTGTAAATATTTCTTCCTGGAGATCTATATGGTGCAGCTACATCACTCGGAAGGTAGCTGACACTAGTACTTGGGTGAGTGATATGCAGATAAGTTCTAACAGGATAAAATTAAATTTATATAGCTGGGGAGAACACTAGGACACCAGAGTCTAAAACTTTCAGTCAATATTTAGTAGCTCTTTGACATCTTTGTAGTAACAATAGCTAAACATATTTTTCTAGATCTATGCTTGGTTAAGAAATCATGGATTTCTAACAAGTAGAGTAATAGGAACAATCCTCATTCACATACTTAAGGAAAAAGAAGAGGAAAGTATTTTATCACCTAACTACTTTGATTATTACTGGTAAATATTTTCAGTGTGCCTGACATGCTCAAATGTTTATGGTGTAGAATGAACACACAATGAAAATTCAATGGAATGTATAGATGCTTAAAGAGAATTTGTCACTAAGTCAGAAGGCAGAAAAAAGTCTTGATATTCCAGTCACATATACTGAGTAATGAATAGCAAAATGGGATACTTGTTCATCACATTTCTAACTTGTTAGTAGGAACATCCTGCCATGTTCAAAAAGTGTTTGGAAATCTGTTAACTCACTTGAATGCATATTTAGAATCAGAATTAAATATATTATTAATGTCTAAGAATCATCCTTAGTGTATTCCATAAACAGAGTTACACAGGAAAGTTTTACTTAAGTAATCTGGTTGATGAACCTTATAGTCATATGTTATTGTGTTACTTTGGGCCAATGAATAAGTAATTATTTATAGCATATGACAAAGAATGACAACAGAAAGAAGACCCTCACAAACAGCAGAAAGTCCAGCTTTTGTGACATTTGCCATACAAGAGCCTAGTATTTTAACAGTTTTATTTGAGTCTTATGGAGAATAAGGAAATACATCTACTTTTCTTCAGATTTGGCTAGAAATTGTAGTCTGGATCTGAGAAACATTTTTCCAAAGAAAATGTTCCTCCAGAAAGTTTTATTTTTGCCAAAATAACTTTTTCTTAAGGGAAAAAATATGAACAAGTTCCCAAACAATTTTGTAGATGATTCATGGCAATAAGCTGCACTTACACTGCAAGATAAACATGCGTTCTTTAGTTAACTTGCTGGAGCAGCTGAATGTTGAAAACTGTTATTTCAAAAATATTTAGAGACTAACACAATATTTCTTACCATCATGAAACAATAATGAATGAAAATCACTAATTAGCAGACTATCCTCCTTGTGGATTGTTCTACCATATACAGCCCCTGACAGTGAACTCCCAGGGCTCTGACAAAGTGTATAAAAATGAACAAAACCAGGACTAAGCATATAACTTCTTTAACAATTAAAAGTAGTATGAGATAAGAATGGGAAAAAACTTTGCCTCTGACTTTGCCAGAAGAATTTTAGCCAGAAGAGGAGAGTAAAAAAGGTGGCAACATGATAAGAAAACAAACTGTATTAAGGAAGTGGACAATTAATGAAGTATAATTTGGCTTGGGAACTGGTATTTCAGGGCTACTGAACAAGGTAGAACTTGACTTCCATTAGCCTGAGAGTATGACTAAGATTAACTCATCATACATAAATAGTATTTATTTAGCATAGTCAGTCATTCTTGAACAAACCTCATAAACCTTTTTGTCATGGTTTTATGATTTTCGGTTATTGGTACTCCAAATCATAACATCATGTAGTGAATGTATCTGGTTCTCAGAAGAGAAGGACTACTACATTCCCCACGGCACTTTGCTCCTCTGTTACCATTTTCCAGCCAGAGGGAAAAGATAAAAGCTCGCAGTATAAAAACTTGCAGATCACAAGACCTCGTCCCTTTTTCCGCCGTCTCTCGTCTTGGCAGCACCTCACTCTCCAGCCGTCTTATCGTCGGTAGTAGAGTAAGGCCTACCTTGATTTTGGGACATTCTCTCTCTCTGTATTGGATTTATCAGCTTAAATTGTAATTGTATTGTATTATAGGGTGTTGTTTCGCATTCCGATATTTTATTTAGTAAATTAGTTTGTTTCTCCTCAGATTGTTGCCGCTGTTCTTTGCTCTCAGGGCCATCTCCTTACCCTTTTCCCTTTTCCTGGCCCGTGGGTCCCCCGTCCCCTTTGTCACGGAACCGGGCCAAATGCCCGTAAACTGCTGACACTTTTAAACACAGAAATCCAAGCCATTTTATTCTGGCACAGAGATATATTTTCAGGCACTCTGATAAGTCATTGATACTAGAATGAAATTTTGGCGTCACTCACATTAATGGGAGACCTCCTGCTGGCTTCTAAAACTCCAGTTAATTACACATAATAAACATATATAATATACACAGGGGTTAGATACAGATTTTTTTTCTATAATTTTGAGGAAAATGATTTTTATCTTGTGATAGTGTAGTTTAATTTTTATCTCCTGTAGCAACTAGGACACTGCAGAATGTCATATACACATTTTAAATAACAAAAGTGATATGACCTCTAATGAGGTTGTCTGTATATGTTCTTCTGACTCACTGGAATAGTGTGCCTGTTTTAGATGAACACTAGTGATGTAAACTCTACTATGATGAAACTTTATTTTACTTATTATTAGGATTTCCCTTGCCATGATGAGTTTTGCACCTATTTGGTTTGACATCTAAATTAGAAATGGTGAAATATGAGAAGATGCCGCTGAATTTCATCATTGTTTAAATACAGAAGAGCTACAACTGGATGAATAGGGAAAAATAAACAGTTTTAATAAGCCAGCTGTGATTTTGAAAGCTCAGTTATCAGGCCAGCACTTCAGCTGGTACACATCAGTGAAAAACCATGGAAATAATCCGACTGAAGCTAATCTACTTCGGTTGCTCCAAAAGTAATGCCTCCTCTTTATTTCCAGGGAAGCTGCAAAAGATACAGAGCAAAATAACACAATTTGTTAAGAGTACATTCTCAGCTGAAAAACACTATTTTTCAGCACAGACACCACCATTAGCTATGTATCTTTGCCAGTAGTGAACAAGAGTTTGCATGCGATGTTCATAAATATCTGCACCACTGGAGTTGACTTACTGTTGCCATCACGACTGCTCAAGTGCACCACCCACTACCTCAATGTGCTCACATTCACGGCTTGGTTTCAGTAAGTATTCAGCAAGTGATGAATGTCAATGGGTTCCATTTTTTCCACATGGAGAAATTCAATGACATATGTTTGCTTCATATGCACTTCCGAGTCAGACACCATTCTGTCAGACTGCCCCTCTGCTGCCTTCTGTCACAGGGCAATAAGATGTAATGGAATATTGGTGGGAAGGTTCAGTTCCTACTGCTGTACCACCACCAGCTCCCTCTGATGTTGTGGGCCAACATAAAACTAGAGGCAGTACTTTCAGAGCAGCCCTCATATATAAAAGATTTGATCGTTCTTCTGCCTCTGTCTCATTAAGAATGAATTTCAAAGCACAATTTTAAATATAATTTTATTGCATATTTTATTTTCTTTGTGCTTGAGCAAGGTATCAGACACAGCTATGTCATACATGCTTGCAGTTACCAGAAAAGTTTGTATGCGTAAATAGCATACGTCTCCATTTGGAAATTCAATAATTAATTATTGTTATAAGATTTTAAAATACATTTTCCGTTTCTTAACATACTCTGAAATGGAATATGAGAAAAGGAAACAGCCATTAGTACTGTTCCCAACACAGATAAATCCACACCAAATCCACTACAAAGCACCTTGAAATATCCAGTCTGATGAGAGGTTCTAATATTAATCATATCTAGATTTGGCCCATATTTTTAAGAGCATGACAAGTAAAATACATTTTATCCCATTACTTTTAGATTATTTATCTAAGCTTCATAAAAATTCCATTTTGCTTTCCTCTAGCCTTACTTATACAAACATTATTAATATTTCTTTATCCATTTTAGCAGGTATTCTGAGAAGTTATGTGTGATCAGGAATTTTGCAGGGCAATTTAAATGCTCTATGTAAGTAATAAAAATTAGATTATTCAGCATATAAATTACAACAATGAAACATACATATGAAAATAAATTCTAGAGATGAATTATAAAATTCAAAGACTTTAATAAAATGCTGATCAATCAAACTATCAAAGAGGAAAGCACATCAATATAAAAGTTTCCATGCATCTTTCCATGCTATAGAAGCACAGAACATGAATATTCGACACACATGGTTTGTGTGACTAAGTAATTTCTTAGTCAAGTTTTGGTATATTAAGAAATTCATTTCTGAAAAAGGGAAGAAGATGTATTTTAATGTCTCTGACAATGAGAAGCACTCAATGAAAAAAAAAAAAAACAAAATAAAAAATTCTACTTCTATTATGCTTAACTACTACAGTTTACTTCAAAATATCTGTCATGATTTAATCACCAATTGAATAAAAGTTGTGGAAAAAAACAGGGACAAAAAGAAGTTAACCTCATTCTTACCTTCACTGAAATAACTGAGGACTTTTCTGATTCAGCTTTAGTGAGTAAATTATCATAAATTCAAATTACTTATTCATACACACACCTAGATTTGTATTACAATGTTAAGACAAAAAGAGCCTCTCTTTAAAATCTTGAAGATTCCAAATTATTAAGTGGTTTGGAGTACCTAAAAATGTAGACACAGTTGTTTCGAAAGGTTGAAGTTAAGGAGACAAGAAACTAACAGTTTAGTGAGGAACCTCAAGAGAACTGTGTCTTACAAAGTTGTAATGGTCACAATATAGAGCAGAAAATCCCTGTGTTTAAGATACAGTTCCCCTAAAATGCAATATTCTCTGAAAAAGAAAAAACAACCCAACAAATATTGACCCCTGAAGCCAACAAAACCGGGTTTTTGAGGTCAGAGAGGAACTAAAAATACAAAATGTGGTGATCTGGTTTGATGAATGTATTGTCAGAATTTATTCCCTTTTTTTTTTGTTGTTGTCAAGTCATACTGTGGCTGTTGCAACAAGAAAAAGTTGTGCAACTCAAATCAGTAGATCTCCAACCACTTTAGCCCACTTACGCCTCCACTTAAGGAATTACTGTTTTATACTGCACATTTAAGCGTTTAAACAATTAGAAAGAATGCCACATAGACCAAAGGGGTTCCTAGAAAGTCTTAAACGACCAAAAAGATCAGATAAATGGGGCTTCCTAATTACAGCAAACAACTTTAAGCAACAGCAATTATTTTGATTAATAGAGTATGTTCAATATTAAAACACTGCACTAAGTTTAGGTAAAAGTCAAATATATGCGAGAACGTAAAGATAGCGTTTCTTTAGGAGAACTGGGAATTCTGTTTCTAAATATCAGTTTAGATCACACTCCTTCTTCCTTCAATTGCAGCACCTAACTCATCTCTGAGCTTGTAAAAAAAAAAAGTTATTTCAGATACAATATTAAAAAAAATAATAAATATATTCCTGATTTACAGGGTTAGAAGTGTTTTATATTTTTAGTTTATATTTATCAAGTTTATTATAATAAATGCAAAGATTTTTTTTTAGTATTTATTTGAACATCATTATTTTGGCAGGAACATTTTCAATTTGTGATGTCACAAATGCAAATTGCAAAAAAATTTCACACTAAGTATCATAAAACTGACTCTTACCAAAATTTCCATGTTTTTTTTTTAAAGTTTAGTATAAATCTATCTCGGTGGCTTCATTTCAAGAATATTTAGAACATTAGTACTTATTGAGGAAACCACAAACCAATGCCAAATAAACAATGGATATATGTTATGCTGAGGTTAAATGTTTTCCATCACAGGCTATCTCTCATGGCATCACTATGTTATTTGATTGCTTAATAAATCTATCACAATCCATAATGACACCACTGAGGCACGTAAGTTATTTTACTGATTTTATGAGATTGTCTTGCAGACTTCTAGAACCAAAAGGAGAATTACAGACTCTTTTCACTGCTGAATATGATTTTTTTTTTTACCTTCAGTTGTAGACTGTGTGTGTAAGATACGAGAAATAAAATTTGAATTTCTACATCCTATTAATTATGAAAAATGGTAACTGTATGTTATAATAAGTGTAATATTTTAGCAGTTTATGTAGCCAGTTAGATTTTTGGCAATGATCCATGTGGCCTTTATATTCAAATATATGGAAATTCTCTATGGAATCCATGTAATTATCAACGTAGTTGAAGTTTATCACAATCAAATTACTTTGCCAGGTCAGTGCTTGTATTATGCTATAAGCCACTCCTTTGTCTCACATGGAGATCCTAATTTGTATAATCCAAGAGTATGTCTTCACTTCAACAAATGATAAATAAGATGTACAAACTGGCCACTGTAGGAAATTTATTTCCTTTACTGTGCCTGGGGAGAAGTTACAATCCACGGTGGTTATAAAGAAAATAGATATATCTGTGTTTGTCTAATCAGATAGAATGGCCAAAAAAGAAAATAGCACAGCTTGTGTCAATAAGTAAATTAAATCATGCTACTCCAGATAACTCAGGATGCTAATTTAAAATCTTTTTCTTTCTTGCCTGGAAAATATCATGTTGTATTAAATTTATCATCCCTACATAGAAGTACAAACAATCTTCCTAGTCAGAGACTTAAATCTCAGTATTTTCATAAAGTATCTTCCAGAGAAAATAAACTGCATGTGATTTATACTTCTGAAAGTTTCCAAGATTTCCAAGGTAATAAAATGTTCATTAGTAAAAATTCTACTATCTGGCAAATCATTAAAGATATAGTTAAAAGGTTTTTGACTGCAGCTAATTCCCAAGAAAAGCTGCTCTTTCACCACTACAAAAGCTGTATTTTCTCAGAACAGGTTTCTATTAATACAAATGGTTCTTTTAAACAAGACAAAGTTTGATGTTTTGAAGCATCTGCCTGATTCTTGTACCTTAAAACCACAAAATACATAAATGGATAAAATAAATAAATAAGCACATAGTTTTGTCTTTCTTACCTGGCCTCCCATTGGCACTACCAGCTGTCTATTAAATATACATTACATAGCTTTATCTACTATATACTCTGTTTTGGGAAGAGGGCTTCCTGTTAAAGATGAATCCAGTTGCTCTCATTACTATGAGTCCTGCATGAGGAATGGATAATTCTCACTGCTAATGGAGTGAAAAGAACATATCTGTGAACTTTCTTTAAATTGAAACATGCATATCAAGTTCAAGATTAATGCCACTTCTGTGATTGTTTCTGTGTCTTTTATACTCACAACAGGTTATATCCACCTCTGTCCTATTTTCCATGCCTATAAAGTAGTCTCATAAACTGAAGAAAAGACAGGAGAAAAATACTGATTTTAGTTCTAAAGGAGCAGAGCTGTTAAGTGGTTGAGATACCAATCAAAATGTTACTTCTTATAAATAGTCTCTGTGTTTCAGTATATCCTTATTTGTTATTAATGCGATACTTCATTCAGACTTATATGTTCATTAGTTAATTGGACAGTTCTCGTGGTATATCACAGACTTAGACATGCTTTATATTTCTTTCTGAAATTACAGAATCAGAATACATTCAGTCAGAAAAAAATCTCACATGAAGGTGTTCTAAAAATTACAAGAACTTTTATGAAAATCTGTTTTTCCCTTGGATATCTTATTACTTTGAAACTTACGAATTGGTTTCCTCTTCTAACTTAGATAAGATGTTCATTTTTAAACTTCCTCAAAATGTCAGTTATAATAAATTTTATAGGACATTTCGAAGGACAGAACATACAATGACAATTATCTCCATTTGGAAAGTGCTCATTACTGTTGTGATTTCTTTCACAGCATAATATGACTGGACCAAAATTTAGAATTATGGAACATCATTTTCTTCCAATATTATGTCTTTTTGTTCCTGGCTTCTGTTAAGGCTCTCTTTCTGTTTCTGCTTTATGAAGTTGTAGCAAAAATTGTATTCCCTACTCTTTTTTTCCTCTGAATTGACCTTTGGCAGGCTTCCTCCAGCACTGAAACGTACTTATATGGGCCATCTTGGACAGGGGGGAATAATTTCCTAAAGGAGAGTTGTAGAGTTGAGGTCTTGTCTTCCAGAAATATTTGAAAATATACATATTTTTGCTTGTATTTGGCTTTCTCTCACTCCTATGATCCTGTCCAATGCTGCAATATTTTTTACAAATTCTGATTTAAATTCTTTCCATTCGACAGGAAGCTATAGCTTTCCACTTCATCCAGCTGTTGCTTCATTTTGTTACACGTTACCCAGAGAATGTTATTGTGGTCTCATTTTCCAACACAGCAGAAAACTTCTATTTGTTTTGGTATACATTAAAAATGAAAAACTTTTCTAAATATTTTTAGGAGAGATGTGGAACAGGATGTGACTTCTCTAGTAGAAATATATGTCTGAGGAGAGAAAGTACTGAGGAAATGTTTCCAGTTCATGAAAGACACTCTGTGGGGAGTACACATACTTCTAGGACGTACGATGCTTTCATGGCATGAAATTACAGGAGTCTGTGAAAAACTGGAACTTTTTTCCTAAAGTCAGCAGATATCAGAATTATTTCTGATAAAATTTTGACAGCATTAGAGTTTTCTAGCAGATATTTGCCAGGTTTCCTAGATCTTGCTTATTTGTGTCCCATGTCTTACATCTGTATCCTTTGCCTGCCAGGCCCCTAGGTGTCAGCAGCTCAGACAGTACTGTCAGAACTGCTGAAAAGATAAATTCAATGATGTGATTTCAAGGTTTCCTCGTATCTTAGCTCATCAGCAAATCTGGCTTACATATTTCTAAGTAAATATAATTTTAACGGAAAATGTCAGTTCATCAAACTTAAATATTGTGTAGAAGAAATAATGTGATTCACTGAGCCACAGACAGCTCATCCTACAGTCTACGGGGAAATGTCACACATCTAGGTTGGTGATCCACTGAACCACAGAATGGTCAGGAGGCCATCTGGTTCAAACTGCTTAAGCAGGGCTGCCAGATGTCCAGGACCATGTCCAACCATCTTCTAAATAACTCCAAGGAGGAAACTCCACAGCCTGTCTGGGTAACCTGTGCCAGTGCTTGGTCACCCCCATGGTAAAGTAGTGCTTTCTGTGTTTCAGTCAGTGCCCAATGCCTCTTGTCCTGGCACTGGGCACCACTGAAAAGAGTCTGGCTCTGTCCTCTTTGCATCTTCCTGTCAGGTATTTCTGTATGTTGATAAGATCTCCCTGGACCCTTCTCTTCTCTGTGCTGAACTATCTCAGCTCTCCCGGCCTTTCTTCAAAGGAGAGGTGCCCCAGTCCCTTACTCATCTTAGTGACCATTTGCTGGACTCTTTCCAGTCTGTCCATGCCTCTCTTGTACTGGTGATTCCAACAATCAACACATCACTCCAGATGTGTCATTACCAATGCTATATAGAGTGGAAAGATGACCTCCCTTTACCTGCTGCTCCCTTCTAATGTGGACAGATGGTCAGCCCCCAGAAGGTTCTTGTTTCTGTTTCTCCCCAGATTCAAGATTTTTCAGTTCTCTTTGTTGAAATACATTAGGTTCCTGCAAGCCTATTTTTCCAGCCAGTCACAGTTCCTTTCAATGGCAGCACATTCCTTTAGTGCATCAGCCACTCCTCCCCATTTTGTATTATATGCATATTTGCTGAGGGTATACTTGGCTAAATCATTCAGGTTGTTAATGAAGACACTGAGCAGGATTCAACTTGGTATAGAGCCCTGACATAGCACTAGTTACTGTCCTCCTATTAGAACTCAGGCTACTGATTTTGGTCATCTCCCTCTGAGCTCAGCCCTTCAGCTGGTTCTCAGTCTACTTCACCGTTTGCTCATCCAGCCCATTCATCAGTTTCTCTATAAGGATATTAAGAGAGTTGTTGTCAAAAGACTTATTGTAGCCAAGATAGACAAAGACCGGTTATTTCATTAATAATGAAATTATTTGATTAATAATATATGCATCACAGTCTAGAGAAAATATGATGATTAATGGGAAAATCAACACATTCATGTGAGAAGCACCATACTTCTTTGTGTTACCATAGAACATATTGTTGCCACACATATTTTGAAACAGAAAACCTGATTGCAGAAATATGCAGTGTCTTTATCTAAGACAGGATGTGGCTCTGATATTTTAATGCATTTGAACAGAAGTTAAAATAGCTAATCAGTCTGTATATTAAAAATGAGATTAAAATCATACATATATGATTTTATGATACATAAGAAGAAATAGTATTCTTCTTAAGTCTATGAAGATGATGTAAATAACAAGTTTTCTCTGAAGGTAGAGGCTTTGTAGAGTCCTCTGTAGCCTTCTGGTAGCCCCTAAATAAGATTCCGAGCATCTCTACTGTGATGTTACCATAGTATTCATAAAGGTTTGGGTTGAACTAACGTTTTTCTTCCCAAGGTGCACTATTATCCCAATAGTTTGATTAGCCTCCTTGCTAGACCCATGTATGTTCTTGTGTAATGGACAGTTTGTCCTTGATATTTTAATTGCATAAAGAAACTGCAAACTGAGTGCTGATCCCAACCTGTATCTTCCTTACAGTACAAATTATTGTAAGGACAAATAAGACACCTTACATGAGTAGGAAACTACTCTGCATGCCAAGGCACCATCTATAGAGGTTTGGTTGAGGCAAGAGGTAATTCCTCAGGAAAAGGTTATCTGTAGTAGGATGCTAACTTCTGGTTTACAAAACTTTGAAGTGAGGAAGCAGAAGGGGGTTTTATCTGACTGGAAGCTAAGGAGGGACTTGTGAGTAATTTTTTTCACATCTCTGCATCTTTATCTTCTTTCATGACGGAACATTTAAGAATATAGGAATTTCATAAGGACTAAATTTCTATTTTTGAATCTTTAGGCAGCTTGGACATGTACAGAAAAATCTCACAGAGGTTGAACATCAGTAGAGTAACCATAATTTCCTCTTCATTTCTATTGTTAAAACCAGCACCGTCAAATTCTCTATAGTTTCATCAAGTAAACAAATTCTTTACTTTTATCTTATTGTTAATGTAGGTTAAAGTCATTCAAGAAAATGGAACGTCATTCCATACTCTAGGTTTTCTTAAACCATAGGAGTGAGACTGTCCTCTCAGTCTGGATGGTGGTTAATGAAGGTGTCCCTATAGAAAAGTTCAATACAGATGATAAGCAGTAGAGAGGCTCCTTTGCAATGCGTGAGTGCTAATGGAGGTTTACAAGAGCTAATGAGAACCAGCCAGGTAGAAGTACTGGATGCATAAGCATAATGGGAATTTCTGATAAAAAACATCAATTAGTATAGATGAGGAACTTCTTAAAAATAAACAAAAAAAATCAAAACCAAAACACACACCAAAAAAACTCTAAACAAAAAAACTCCAAAAAACAGCCCTCTTTTCTGTCTGCCTATAACATGTGGATAACAGATCAAAGAGTTTGAAATATATCATTGGATAAAAGAATACTACTGTAACATGTAAGTAACATTTGTTGCAGCCATCGGATATTCATTGATATATCTTTGTACCTAATTTTGCAAATCATAACTGCTGAGAATAATGCTATGATAATGTCACTAATAGAGCAAACATATGAGAACTTATGCAAAAAACAAGCTTTCGTAGTTGCAACAATGAAGTTAGAGCAAAAGAAAACTTATATTTATAATTCAAATTTGGCACCCTAAGAAGTTATTTTAGAAGACTAATTCCTGAGGAATGGTCCTTCAATGATTTATAAATAACAGAATTTTTAAATAAAGTTTTTAAAACTGAGAGTTTTATCTCTAGACAAAAGATATAGTTTTAAACACATCAGCAGACCAAAATATCTGTCTGAACACACTGACCTTCTAAAGATAATTCTGACTTCTGTTACTTGAGAAATTTCAGAGCATCTAATAAAATTAAGAGATGAAATCTTCAACTGGCATAACTACTCCAGTAGATAAGTTTACATTTTCTCTTTAGTACTGGGGTAGCTTGAGAAGTCCTAAAGATAGTAGACCATCTGTTCAGAGTTGTGCATGAATCAGATACTAGAACAACACAGTGTATTTGATGAAAAATGACACCAAATTAGATCTAGTCCATGTAAATAGACACTAGAATTCACAGTCTGAAGAAATCCAACAGGAAAGCTTAAAGCCAGCCTTAGTCAGAATGCCTGAGCTACCACGGAAAAGGGAGTTGTGTCCCTCCCCATCCTGCCTGGTTCATGTTACCTAATTTCAGCACAGAAGCATTAAGCACATTGCTCTGGATTGCACAACATTTATATTCCACCAAAAGCTGAATAGAAAGACATCTGAACTATTTTGAATTCCTTTACAACTTTGAAAATGGAAACTTTGTTTTATATTTACAGCAGTTATTACTGAACTGGTACAAGCCACCTCACTTCCCAGAAGCCGTTTGCATGGCTGACCTCTGTATGAGGTACCTGCACTGTCTTTCAGCTGAGCAACTGGAGCGTGGCTAGAACTTAGGTGTCATATCCCAGAGCAGAATATACAGCGGTGCCTGAGCCAGTTTACTTTTGACTGCTTTCTGAAGCCTTCAAGAAATTCAAACTATAGTGTACTGACTAATTTATCCTGACATCACAGAAAAACCAGAAAAGATCCACTGGAAGACTAAAGTTTATTTTGAGAAGCACTGTATGTCTCTGGTGTTGGTGCCTGTCCAGCGCTATTGAACATTGTGCCAGAGACGATGATTCCGAACTCTTTGTTCAGTAGAATTCAATCTATGGACATAAGGAGATTACTAAAGTAAGATTAAACTGAAATAGGAAATACAAATTCATATAATCTATAACCATTTTTTTTTGTTACCATGTGTAGTAGCATATATATATTAACACTTTTAATATGCCCACAAACTGAAAAATCAAAAAGAACCTAGGCTTTGCAAGAAAAACTTAGAAGTCTCTTTCAGGCAAAACTTCTTACTTAGCTGGCAAGAAAAAACATAAATTTATGGACAGCAGTAACATATCATCTTCTAGATTGTGAGACATTATAAGTACAATAAACAAAACTAAAAAAAATAGTCTTCTCTTACTAAGATTGAGCGAATTTGCACTATAAGGCTCACTGAAAACCAGTTTGAATAAACTCTAGAAAGGACTCCATGGGTAAGAAACCTCAACATAATCAAAGAAAAAATGCTTATAATGTCATTAGAAGAAATCGGAGTAATAAGTGCAGTTTAATTGTAGTAGGGAATATATCATAGAATAGCAAAAGAAAATCACCGTTGGGAAATTTGTATCTAATTTTCTCAATTAATCAAGAATATGTGGCTTGTTTAAGATCTCTAATCTCCAATGACTAAAGAGAGGGATGAAAAATAAGAACTTTCTAGCCATTTTGGTGGTATTTTGTTATTCATCTTTCAGACTCATGTTTTCTGACCAGATGCTCACGTCTACTACAGCTACAATGTGCTTGTAACAGATGCTGAAGATTACTGCATAATTCGAGATTTTTTTCTGAGATTTCTTGGATGTCAGGGTGAAGATCTTCATAGAGAGAATGGCGAGGTGCTGGAACAGAACGTCCAGAAAGGCTGTGGATGCTCCATCCCTGGAGGCGTTCAAGACCAGGTTGGATGGGGCCCTGAGCAACGTAGTCTACTACCAGATCTGGAGGTTGGTGGCCCTGCCTATGGCACTGGGGTTGGAACTTGATGCTCCTTGGGTCCCTTCCAACCCAAGCCATTCTATGATTCTATGATTTAAGGCTGACAGTGGTTGTTTTTGTTTCTGAACATTAACTGAATCATCTCCAGTAGGCTGGATTCATGTCCATTGAAATTCTTTCAAGTTAGTTCCAAAGAAATGTAAGCATCTAAAATTATTAAATGCTTTATGCCTACATGCATAATGTAGTATGCCTACACGCAGAATAAACTAAACAATAAAAATAGAATATTCCTTAATTTTAATACCTACTAAATTCTTTGGGCAATAAGGTTATGAAGGGCACTAACAAACTTAAGGAACATAGAGTGGAAGCATATGTTTCAGAACTATGCAAGAATGAAAAGCTAGTATCTACAATATGGTCTATGTTCGGGTGACATCTAGGGAAACTACCCACACAGCAAGCATTTGTTTAGAAAGAAATGAGACTTGTTTGAGGTAAACTGACTTTGTTATTTAACTGATGTGTTATTCACCTCTGTTTCCTTGTAGAAAACAGTACCATTTACTTGTCTTCTCTTATAGTATGATGCCATTATAAGCATATTTGGCTAGATTTTCAGAAAGTATCAATTATAAGCACCTTTGAGGTTCTATTGCACATTGTGAGGAATGAAGAAATGTGCGGATGTTATAGCAGAAGAATATCTCTTTTTGTCACGATTCTTCAAAAGATGTATTTGAAAATGCTGTGAATTTTATGCAGTGAATATTGTGCATAGGAATATAGTATCCCTCAAACAAATACACTTAGTAATTAGACTCTACAACAGTACTATTACCCACCAACAGACACTAGGCAGATTGTTTATGAATTTTGTCACGTGATGAATGCAGTGAACTTCAGTGAATGACAATAGAAAGAAATTCAGTTTAAGGACCTACTGAAGAGCTGCAGAAACGACTGTTTGCAGCTTTCAATCTGAAAAAACCAAAAGCATTTGGCACTAAGTCACAGACCACTTCAGAAGCCTCTATTCACAGAAATGTGCAGGAAATCTTCCTAGTAATTCAGCCTGGTCACTTTAAATTAGGACCACAATTTATTTAGCTGTATGATTGCCAGTTGTGGATGAGTTCAATCACATCTGACAAGAGTTCAGGGGCCATATCTGAAAAAGGATTTTGACATCTAAAATCTATGTCCAAAAATGTAGTTTGAAATACCAAACTTGACTGAGCATCTAGACACTTTTATCCCACTTGAGCCTGTCTGGGACATAGCAAGTAGATAGAGCATTGTGTATTCCTGGGGATGCCTGATCTGGTTCCAATGAAAATGTAGTCATGCATTCTTTATGGTACAAACTGATCACAGCAGGAAATTTTAGTTAACAATGTAATGTTGAAGGCATTTGCCCAGACAACAGGAAAATAGCATCTTAACACCTCAGTACCTGTGTCACTGGATTTCAGAATCATTTTGCTTTCAACATTTTTTCTTTACTGGTATAACTCATCTTTTGTTGTTGTATGAGAGGAAGAGAAGTTAAGAAACCTCTTTGATGGTAATTTTGCACTACATTTTACTCAGATTGATCCAGACAGAAAAAGTTAGTCATTC
The DNA here is from genome assembly GCF_002078875.1 of Numida meleagris. NCBI lineage: Eukaryota > Metazoa > Chordata > Aves > Galliformes > Numididae > Numida > Numida meleagris. The sequence goes on from NC_034412.1 coordinate 49,763,830, forward strand.
CCTTCCTTATGTGTGTATGATCCTCTTAGGAAGAGATTGCTTCACAGAAATGCTGGGAATCTTATGGTTGCTTGCTAATCAGATGCAAATATTCAAATTCATAGTTAATGGAGAGTCACTATTGAACTTACAGGACCTCTGGGGAAGAAGGGTCAGAATAATAATTAAGCTGTTTTATTTCTGTTAAATTATTTCATCAGAAGGCTGTTATTGAATACCACTAGCACTTTAACAAATGGCCTGACCATATGATCAGCACAGTACTGTTATTCTGTAGGCTGTCAATATGATAATGATAAATGATAAAGGGTTGTGTATTCATGAATCTTATGTTGAATATGATAAATAGTTGTCTTTTAATGGTGATACACAAAAAAACCCTCCTTCTGGCCATTTTTCATGTATAAATTGTAAAATAGCCTTATTTTAAGTTTTATATGACACCGAGTACATTTTTCCACCAAATAAAATCCATTAGGACAATAACTACTCTATGAAATATTAACAGTGTAACATCTGGGACTTTGTGCTGTATCACTTTATAAATATTTTCTACATGAAATTTAGTTCATTTCTGGTAAATTGCCTTGACATGGGGAGCACTGAAAGCATTGGCTGCGTAACTTTAGTGTTAATAGCATTCTTTGAACTCTAAGATACCTTTCACTGTCAGCAATAAATGAGTGAATTTTACCATAATAATTCTGCCATACTGCAAATTTCTCCAATGACATGGAATCATTGCTGTTTACCAAGAAGGAAAGTATACTGTTAGGCCAGGAAGAGAGCAGACTGTGTGAACTAGGTTGCAGGGGCGGGTATCTAAGTTCTCTGTTGTAGACTTTGCCCCAGACTGCAGTGTGGGATCTACCAGCATGACATATGCTGCATTTCTTTCTTTACTGAAAAATTAAAGGGGTTTAAATAACTTGTAAAGTTTTTCAGATTATTCTGACAGATTCTACATGCAAGAACAGAAGCTCTGTGCATTTTTGAAAGTATCCAAAATCTTATCCCATAGAAAGATCTTGTTTTAAGTTGTTTACAGACTGGGATAAAAGATATGAGTTGGATAAAAAAATGTTGCTTAGATGATGTTATGGAAACCGTGACAAAAATGAAATACATTTGACAAGGAATCAGTGAGCAGTATGGGAAATTGAGGATAGGTAGGCGAACTGATCATAGCAAGAATGTAAGAAAGTGAGAACACAAGGTGAAGAATGAGCTCAAGCACATATATGTGAATAGGAGGTATTACTGACTGTTAAATAAGAATCATAGAATCATTTGATTTGGAAGGAGCCATTAAAGGTCTAGTCCAACTCCCCTGCACTGAACAGTGACATGTACAGCTAGTTCACGTTGCTCAGAGCTCCATTCAGCCAGACCTTTAGGAAGAGGTGGGATAGAAAGATTAAATATAAGTGTGGAAAACAGCCCGGGATGAAGAGATTTCATCTAAAGGATTAGAACACTTAGTTCAAAGCATTAACCCCATAGAATATTGAAGGAATTTACATGGGAAGATCATCAAGACTAGAGTAAGCAGTCTGATAACTAAAAATAGGTATCTATGGCATAGGTAGCTAGTATTCCAGGATCCCATCAACTCCTCAAATGACTACTTGTATTTATTACACTCACAGGCTAGAGAATACAGTTTTCTAAAAATAAGAACACATCTAGAATAGAACAGGATAAGATAGAATAGAATGGGATAGGATAGATCGGGATAGACTGGACTGGTTCCAGTTGGAAGGGACCTACAAAGATTGTCAAGTTCAACTATCATACTACTTCAGGGCTGACTGAAAGTTGAAACATGTCCTTATGAGTATTACCCATATGCCTTTTAAACATAGACAGGCATGAGGCATCAACCAGCTCTCTAAGAAACTTGTTTCAATGTCTACTACTCTCTTGGTAAATACATTTTTCCTAATATCTAGTCTGAACATCCCCTGACACAGCCTGGAGCTATTGGCACATGTTCTGTGACTAGTTATCAAGGAGAAAAGAGGAGCACCTCCCTCTCCACTTCCCCTCGCCAGGAATTAGCAGAGAGCATCCTTTTATCCAAGTGTAACAAACTTGACCTCACCTATGGCTTTCAGCCCTTTAAATGGCTTTCTTGTGCTCCACAGGCACAAGAAATATCCCTTTTGTATTGTGAAGCACAGCGCTGTATGAAATTCTCCAGGACTGGCTTCACCAATACTTAATACAGCGCATGAATTTCATCTTTTGACCAGCTGCCTATGCAGTGCTTAATGCAACCCAAAATGCTGTTTACCCTCTTGACTGCCAGGGAGACTTGCTGGTGGTATTGTGCTTGCCTAAATTGCTCCTGCTAATTGCTGTGCATGTTGTTTTTCTATCTAACAAGCAACTTACGAAATAATACTAATGGAAGTAGGTAGAGCTACTGGAATGTACTGAGAGTAACTATGAAGATTTGGGGTATCACAAGGAATTACCAGAGAATTTGGAGGACTTGAAGCCAGGAATAGCAACTACAGGACATTAATGTGATGGAAACTAATGGTAAATTTAGCATCTTATTCAGATGAGCATCAGTATCCAGTAGATTGTTCCTTCCAGCCCATAAATTCTGAAGCCAAGACTCACTGAAATCCTGTATCACTAAAAGCTAAAATGTTTCTTTTCTAACTCCCAAGAAATGGCTCAACATTCACACTCAAAACTGTACAGTGAAGGAATATGGAATTAGAAAGTCTTAGAACTAGTCTCCCAAAGATTTTCCCTTTGCACACTGGGCAGCAGATTCCTAGTGGTATTTCCGAGGCATTTTCCAAAATATATATGCCTGAAGACCTTTGATACTCATTTTTTTGTTTGTTTTTCTAAACATTGTTCAGCTTAATTTCAAAATTCTGTATTCCGTAGATGAGAAAAGAAATACTAATGAAAAGCAATTAACAAGTTATCTGCATGATTATGAATTGTTCTCCTCATGTTATTACACACATGCATTCCTCACCTACGTAGTGATTAAAGTGTTTTAATATAGTTATTTAAATCCTTTGTAGGCATCCATTGTAGAGCCTGCTAGTTAGGCTTTAACTATATTTCTTTGGGGAACCAGAAGTTATTTATTGGCAGTGGACTAATAATTCTTCACCGAGCTTCTCTATAAGACGACCAGTAAAATAATTTGCTTCTTTTCATATGGTTTATAAATGCCTAAAACATAATGTAGCAACAGAGAAGAGCAAATAACAAAAGTGAAACAGAAAACTACAAGCTGGATAAGTGAATATAATCAAAAGGTTGCCTAGTCTTTTTATAATTTTTCACAAAATATTGATTTCATACTTAATAAACTGGTTTTCCACTTAAACTTTGTTTATTTCTTGGCTCTTGCTTAGGATTACAGGGAATGGGTTGCTTGGCAGAAGTTTTCTTCTGTTATAGGTTATCTCACAATTCTAGTAACACTTGGTTCTTGGCTAACTGAAAACATGCTTCCCTACAGTGGAGACAAGCATTATACACCTTATCGAAAAATCAACTCTGTGCTCTCCTGCTGTCTTGAAGATTTGTTTGCTATTATTCTCAGGAGCATAGAGTGATTTGTACCAAATTTATTCTCTTCAGTCCACCTCCGAGAGTAATAAATATTTTTCAACAAAGTATACATACTTAATGCTATCACTTTTTAGTCTCCTATGTAAACAACAGTTGATTTGTTCAAGCATTACTTTGCACTGACTGTGCAGACGCATTAAACATCTTTCCCCTCCCAAATTATATAACTCACATCTGGTTTCTTAACCTTGGGATCTCTGCCATGTACTGCTATATCTATCATTGTTTTTTTGGCAGAAACCTTTTCTTCTACCAGCTTTCAAACTTCAGTGCATACTTTTTACATATTGTGACAAATGTGCACTTTAATTCCTTCCTTGTGCCAAGGTCAGAGACAGTTAACAGTTGCTCCAGCTTTGACAACTCTTTAAAGGCTTAGTAATACAATTCACTACCAATAACATTTCTTCTCCTTTGCATGGCATCCAAGAGAAAGATTTAGAAAGTATAACTTTAATGTTTTTTTGCAAGCTAGGAACATTACTTAATATAGCAATTTGTATATATATGAGTTTTAACTCAAGAGATATGTTTCAGTTTCTGAATTCACTTACAGTGAATATTTTCTATGTAATTCTTTTAAGGGCAAAATAAGTATAGTGCATTTTAGACTTACCTGGCCCGCTAACAGTGGACCAGCTTCATCCCCACTCTGCGTAATTTATAAAGAGAGAGAGGGAGAGAATTTATCCTTCTCTGAACTGAACGCAAAGGATTGCCATTCTGATTATATTTACCTTTGTAAAACTGTAAATAGCTATGCAAAACACCAGATAATATTAACAATTCTTTTGTTCTCAATTATCATCATTTAGTAGTTTCATATTTTTTCTACTAAAAGCACATCAAATATATATTTATCCAAATTTTTATACTAGTTCTTTTTCAATTAAGTGCTCAGTTAGACTTTAATTAAATTCAGTGGCTCATGAGACTACATTAAATTTTCACTTATTTTTCTGTATCAGAATACTGTTAAGAGTGAACATGTTACACAGGTAACCTTGGAAACTGATAGAGAGATTATAACACAGGAGGTGACTTTCAGTCAAAAGCTTCAGATCAATGACAGTTATCAAAACATGCTGACAATTTTCTGAGTGTGAAGTAAGTCAGATGTATGTGTCTGTGAACAGTAAAGTTTTGCTCTGATAATGCTAATTTGAAATGTTGCTTTTTCAGGGTAAAAAAAAAAAAAAAAAAAAAAAAAAAAAAGATTGCCAGTTGAAATATTAGAGAAATCTCAGAGGTAGCACAATGAGTTATTTAAAGAGAAAACCTTCTTTTTGACCAATCCAGCAAAATACAGTGACTCAGTTGCATAGTTTTTAAAGGCTGTAATATCCCATGCCATCGTGCAAATGCCTTATTTTTGGAGAACAGATTGTCACATTATCAGGTGTAGCCTGAGTAAGCAATTCAAGGCTCAATGCAGACAGAATAACAAGTTCCATAGCTCATTCAGGAGCTTAGATAAATAAAACTATGTGAAAATAATACATTTCACTTCAGCTAGTTAAACCAAAATGTGTAGAACTGTGTTTCTCTGACCAAAATGAAATAATTCAGTTATTTTCTGGACAGAAAAAATAATAATTTTGGGGCGATGGGCACTTAGCAAAAAAAAAAAAAAAACAGAAAAAAGTCAAAACAGCCAGTAAAATAGGAAATACTTTTGTTGCATGCAAACTGCCCTATTCTGTTTGTTACATAACACTGAAGCTTTGATATTATAATGACAATTTTACCATTATTTAGAAAAAAAAAACAAAACATGCTGTATCCAAATATTTCAATGCAATAAGAAAACTTTGGTAGATACTGCTTTTAAACACAATATTTTATCATCTAACGTTATCCACGTGCTGTTCAAACTACTCCAAACAAGTAAAACATGGGGGGGGAAAAAACCCCTTATAAAAGAAAGGGGACAAAAAAAATTCTCACAAAGTTAAACATTAGTGGTGCATCTGATCTCCTTACTCTATAGCTTAAAAACTATAGAAAAAAAAACAGGGAAAAAAAAAGAGTAATTATCCTGACTTGATTAACTTTTCATGTTACCTTTTCTTTCCACCAGAGAATGTGGAAATCAATTTGTACTCTCTTGTGACTGCTCCAGTAAGCCAATTTTTAGAGCAAATTTATGCTTCCATTAAATTAAATTCAGTATTTTTCCTTTTAAAAACCAGAAATGAATTTGTATTTGCTATAGCTCCACATGTTAGCTAAAACTTAAAGATACTCCTCAGAAGGCGGTACTGTGAGTGATCGGCTTTCTCCTATTATGAAAGCATTCATTGTTTTATTCTAGCACAACTTCCTTTCTTATATTTCGCCACAAACTGATTATGAATACATTAATACAGTTTATTTTAATTATTTGTAGGTGACAAATTCTAAAACCTGTATTATCGTGGGTCTCTTTGAACAACCTGAATGGATGATGCTGCTCATATATCCAGGAAAAGAAAACAACCAGATTAATTACCAGATTTATTACAAGATAAAAAACCCACAAACTTAATAAGCACACAGTATAGTTGTACAAAATGTTGGTAGAAAAAAAGAAAACAACAATTTTCTGAAATTCTGAAACTTTCTTAAGGAGCTTACACTGCATACAGGCTCCAAAAATGAATAAATGAAGAATGTTATTCTATGTTCAATGTTATTCTATGTTCAGTGTTACTTCATATTATATTTTCCCTTATATTTATAGCTTTCTTCTTTTAACTAAGCTTATCATTGGTGCAAGGAATCATTTCATCTTTACATATTCATTTGCAATTTACTTCCATGTATATAAAAAATTTGAATTTAAGGTAAAATAATGCAGCAGATACTGTAGAAGATTCTGATATTTCTCATACAACCTCTTTAAGCTATAGTTACTTCAACACTCAGCATGGCTAAAGCAAAAAACAGCATTTCAACAAATTTATCTTGCTGGATTTTGTTGAAAAGCAATGTGATTTCTTGACAACACTTTTGGCTCTGCATTTCAATGTAGCCAGATGCATATACCAAAATAAACTACTTGTTATAAAGAAGTCACAGAACACCTATCATTAAAAACTGATTTTTCTCTTTATGAGTTTTCTAAGAACATAATTTGAAAAATGCAAATGTTGATTTCTAAACAGAGTAACTGTCTTTGTATAATACTTAGAGTGTATCTACAAATTATACATAGATCAGATATAAATTACACTCACTGAAAGTTCCCCATCTCTGCTTTTCAAACTTCTCATTTATCAGCAAACATACTATCCTTATTAATTCCAGCTGTTGGAGGATTGGAGATTGTCTAACAGCAAAAGTCCAATCCAGACTTACGTACTAACTGTTTGCAGACAGGTGATACTGAGGAAGGATGTACAAGGGGATAGAGGTACAAAAAAGGAACTTGTGAAAAGAATATGACAAGAAAAATTTAAGGCAATAGGACTTAGAATTTTGCTGCATACTGAATAATCTGAAACTTCCACTATTGCAGGAATACCACATTGCACAAAAACAAAACTAATGTATTGAACTTCGTACTGTGAAAGCCAAACACAGAGCTAGTAGTAGATGCTGAAAATTGCTGTAGGTGCAGTAGCAGCATCCAGTTACTTAAAACTGTCAGTGGTAAGGAGTACCAAACATAATTCAGGGTGTAGACTGCTCCTCACATCTAATTACAAATCTGAAGATCCTCAGTGTCTGAGTGCAAACCCTTGATTCCTTTGGCCTCCCCCCACAAAGAGACATGATGAAACAGCATTTTACAAAGTGAAATTGGTTCCTGTGGCCACAGTGAAGTGTAGTAGAACTGCCAGTGTGGATTCCATCTGTAGTTTGTGAAGATGTAACTATAATTATTAGCTTATGAAATATTTCTGTGCTGTGCATCTCAATGGGAAATCACTGTTTAAAACATTCATATGGAATAGTGGACGACATATTGTACATGAAGATTTCCTGTCACATTATTGCAGGACTTGTGAAGTCATATGCACCAAACAAAGTAATATTTCATAAACTGTCTACCTGAGCATGTCTGGAGAGTGTATGTCATGGGGTTTTCCTCATCTATTTGCAGAGCTAATTTTCTTTGGGTTCAGGGCTCTTTCAGAGTTTTTGTTTTGTGAAAATTAGCTGCTACTGTCCCATTCAGCCTTGTTTCTGTCACCTCATTTGAGCAACAAATGTTGCTAGGAAAGTGATTCCAAAGGTGCTACTCAATTTCAGAAACTGGAAGTCCATAAGAGCAGATTATAAATGTTTACTTTCTAAGATAAATATGATTTTTATTTAATTCATTATTTAATTTTAGATTATTTGACTCAAGTTTGAGATGAGCATTTACCTTGGAATCAAAAAAATCACATTCCAAAACATAATTTGGCTGCACATTCCTGGAAATTCAGACCTCTTGGAGGCAAATGAAAGCAGCCTGAATGCACTTATATACCCGATAGTCATCAGGCTACACTTGGACCCAGGCTTTCTCTATCTGCTTTGTGAATTGATTTAATTGCTCTTACTACTTGAAGTCATCTGCAGCAATACTGTAAATGAATAAGCTTCTCATTAGCCTACATTCCATATGATTTGCTGTTGAAACTGAGTTAGTTAATTCAGAAGCCAGTTTACTACCATCCATATTTCCCAGAAACTGATGATAAATTATTTTTTCTATGCTACTGATTTCAAAGATATGCGAGCATGCTTTTAGATGATGGCTAAAACATAATTAGTATTACTTTCCATAAGTGAACTGCTCCACGACATTTGAAGAACAAAAAAAGATGAGAATGGGCTGGAAATAACCTGAAGTATCCCAACTCTGTTGCACTCGGAATCCATTTTTCAAAGCTAGTACAGTATCATGGCTTTCATTATTTCATACGTAAAAGCTAAAGTAATAACCACTTTAAAAATACAAGATGCAGTTTAAATTCTTGGATGAAGGCAGACATGAAATATTGCTTGCTTCTGCTTCATAACATTAAGAAAGTATGACAGTTTCAGATACAATTTCCAATTAGTTAAACGAAGAAAAAACTTAAGGTTTATTCTTTGTATCATAAATATCACTGCACAGATCCAATAAATAACCATAATTCACAGAGCAGGGATGGCTGGTAGGCTTTCTTTGTCAAGTATGGGGCATGTCCTTCTTACTTGAAATTATTTGAACAGTCTTTTCCTATTGGGAATATGAAACACTAAGTAAACGTTTGTTCTTATTGCTGCTGCAACAGCAGATCAAAGATATTGTTGCTACTAGCTTTTGGCAAAAAGCAATTATAACATACTCCAATATTGCCTTTATCCTTTGAGATAGCTCTATCGTAATGTAGAGACCAAATATTTTCTTTGGGCTCTGAAAACCTCTTCATACAAGTAAAACTACCCCTATATTAAGGGTTTTTCTAGCTCAGAGCAATTCATTCCATCAGTCCAGTTAGGAGGTCTTCTGGGAGTGTTAAAACTGTGTTGCGTAACTCAAATAGCCTGTAGAGTATAATATGTGTTTCTCCTTCAGTTAAGACAACGTTATTTAGTCATCAGTCTCCAGGTCTGCCTCAATAATGCATTCCAACCAGAAGTTGAGGAGATGGTATATTTCTGATGCTCTTCTGCAATAGTTGCAGAGCCTTGCAAAAATAAGGCTAAAGCTATCTTTCTAAAACTCACCATTCGCTTACGCACGTAAATAAACTTGGGAGCGTTATGTAACACTGCCCCCTGGTGAAACTTTTTGTAATATGTCTATTTCTACTTCTTAAAGACTAAATGTAATTCCTTTAATATTAATAAAATGTTATTCATTTAAAGACAAAGTCCTAATACTCTCAATTTTTAAATATTATTTTGATTTTTGCCTAAAGTCGAATGTCACTGTGAAAAGTCCTTTGGCACCCAGGAGGCCGTACTGTCACAGAGGAGTCAGTCTATATCAGAAAGACCTTGCTTTAGACTCCGCTTCTGCATGGCACCTTGCCAGTCTAACAGATGGGCATAAGTAATGGCAGTAATGTGCCCTTGCCTGTGTCTGCACAACTACTGCATTTGCCTAGGGAAAGGCTTCCATCTAAGATTGACCGAACAGCTGTTCATTCTGAGTTTCTATCTGCATTGTAAATAAGAGATGTCAAAACTAGTATATATATTTTTTTTTTAAACTAGATCAATTTAAAAAAAAAAAAAAAAAGCAAATTGAGTTGAGTATGAGCAAAGTCAGAATCCTTAAGCAAGTTTATCACCTCCATAAAACTCTAAACTTTATCTTTCAAAATAAAGAAAAACTGAAAAGGCACAATTACCCATGATAAAAGCAAGTTAGCAAAGCTATTGCATATTGAACAAACCCACATACAGATAAGGTCTAGTTTAGCTGATACTACAGCCAGATTCTAGTATGCTTTTTATTCTGTGACCAAGCAGTTATGTCTGTGTCTGGCACAACCACTGCTCCATACAACAGCTCTTGGAGGGATCATGCACCCCTCCTAGTGGTTTCTTTAATCACTATGTACTTTTTCTAAATATGCAACAGTATAAGGGAGAGGAGGTGAAACAGGAGACAACCACTAGTGACAAACCATTACATGCCTCACTGCTGTACCAAGTGTTCACTGCAGTGACAGAAAGAAAAGAAACATTCATTTAAAGTTATGCAGTACTCCAGAATCTGCTTTCTCCAGTCTTCCTCCTTGTTATTAAATGAGTAACTACAATACTACAAAAGATCAAAAGGCCAAAGATTCTCCCGCTAACCGTTTATTTAAATGACATCCCATAAAAACACTACCACAAAGATGAGCACATGAGCTGTGAACTGCTGAGATCTTGAGGATTCAGTTCATTCTAGGCAGTTGACAAATGAAAGCTCTGAATTTGCTAACAGTCTATCACCACTTTCCCGGCAATGCCAGCTATAAGGCTTGCTGACTGGGTAGCTCTAAAAGGGTGGGTTGGATGCAGAGATACATGAAGTATCCAGGCACTGTCACATTGTCTTTCTCAAGTCTCCGGAATGACAATAAAATTTAAGGCTTCACAGTCTGACTCAGAACGCTTGGCCTGTAGGATTGATACCTGAAAATCAGTGGGGTTCCCCTTTGGATTGTACATGCTGTACAAAAACCCTGATTGGTTGTATGGATCTCATTCTTGATTATGCATTTTTATCCTTTCTAAAACTTTTCTATTAGATGCTTGAGAATATGAAAATATCACTGAGTTAAGGACTAGAAATCTGTTGCAGACATTGTTCTGTATCATAACAATATTTTTTGCTCCTAATTTTTACATATTGCCTTCCAGCAGTACTTATTCCCTCTCTTGAAGCTGTTCCTCACTTTTGTGAACTATATCTGATATGCACACACACACAAAAAAAGCCCTGTTTAGATATTTTTCAAAGATGAATTTTAAAAAAAGAGCAGTTTCAGTCACAAGACACACTTCCAGTGCAGGCTTCGACCGAATCCTTCCTTCTTTCAAATGCTAATCTTTTAGGTGGTAGTATATAATGTACTCTTAAGAAGCAAACCAAAATGAAGCAGAAAAGTGATATCATTTTCATCAAAACAAAATCAACCCTTTGGGGAAATTAAGGCTTTGTTCTTATATTTTATAGTGGTAGAATATACTTCACTTGCAGGTGGTAGCATGTTGGCTACCATTTGGAAGATACGGGTTCCATTCTGCTCTGTGCAAAGGAAAAGGTATTTATTTTAGTTGAGTAGCCTACCAATTTTTTTATTCCTCTGCTGTTTGAGGAAAGAAAAAAAATATAAATATATGTGTACACACCTGCAAATATTCCTATTTCCTATATACCCTTTATGAAATGCTCTATATTGTTCTTGAGGCAGTGTAGTGCTGGGACTTTGCTCCCCACATCTCTGCTCCTTTAAACCCACTAACATTGTAATGAAATTTTCACTCTACTGATATCGCTTTCTGTTTCTAAATGGCATTACTTCAAGGAAGGCAGAGTATGATCCTCTAAATTTTTTTCCACCTGACTTAAAGGCAACTGAATAAAGTCATTCTGACTACTTGAACAAGCCTTCAAAGCACCTTCTATGTCAAGTGAAGCTTGTGACTGAAGGTACAGCATAATATCTTACATTATTGTGCATACACAAGCAGGCTCAAATACATTTGTCCAGCCAGTCTTGTGCATGGACTATATAGTTCACAATTTTATTTTAATTGGCAATACGAAACTACTATGATCAAGAATCCTTACAGGGGAGGGGTAGGGGGGAGACGGTTGACAGTCTTATCGGCATAAGAAATTTCTAGAAAGGCCAAACAAAGAACTGCCACACTTAGATTGGTTTTATCCTAGCACTACTACTAGTCATTGCTTTCATGTCTAATAAAGAGAAAAACTTCCTGCTTTTAATGAGCAGTTTATTGTCAATTCCAAACTCTTGGCTTAAGGCTCATAGCAAGGACTGGGTGGCATAGCTATTGCTGGGAAGAATAATTCCCAATCTGGTCAATTGTGGTTACAGGAAATGGCTGCAAATTAAAGCAAATCTTGGAAGACCTTGTGATTTATTGCTTGGAAATAGTATAGAAAGCATGAGATGGATGCTGAAGTACTCTTGATCTGTTTAGTTCATCCATACCATTCAGTACGGATGAGATCATCCTGGTGACACTCAGCAATGCAGTTGAGTCAGTGTGAAGCACGTATCAGGAAAGGAACAAGGATTAGATCAGCAAGACTTGGATACTGGTCCATATTACAGTTTTCAAAGATCTTGGATTTAATATAGGGTGTGTATGAAGTAGAACAGATAGGTAGGACTTTGATAGATAAATCTGGGCTCCTCACTGAAATCTGCATTTCCTCATCATCAATGCACCAACTAGTATTTCACATAAGTTCAAAGCTTCCTGAGGTGCAACAAACTAAATGTACTGAAGTATCCTTTGCTCAAAACTACAAATAGCATTCAGAAGGAAAATTTTAGACATCTTACTCCATTTTAAAATATAAAAGAGGAGGTAACATATTCTCTTTATTCTCTCTGTGAATGTTTCAGTTTCTTGTAACAAATTGCTCCAGTAAGTTCAAGCAGTTTTCATACTCAAGATCCAGATGTTTTTTATCCCCAAGAGATGACTCTGAGGACTATGAGGTAATGACAACAGTAACTAACACCTTTTATCTCTGTGAGGATTATAATCACAACCTCTACTTGCTCTGGATAGCTTGCTTTTCACAAGAGAAAAGAGAATTCTGAACTCAAAAGTGCTTCTAAACTCCTGGAAAATTACACATGAATACGTTTTCCTCTGCACTCCCCCAAGACATGAATACATTCTGCTGTATCCACATTAGATCACTTGAACTCTAAAGATATTACAGAGTGTTCCATACAGGCACCTGGTACAGCAAACAAAGAGCGCAACGCATACCCACCTGGCAAATTAGGCACAGTCAGCAAGAGCTCCCCCAGACCGGTTGAGTGTGCCTGGCTGCACTGAGGTTGTCAGCAGCCTGTCCAGGGTGACCAAACTTAGCAATGGTCTGAAGCAAAAGCACGTTTAATAGCTTTTCCAGTGCATGATCCTTTTCCTAACTTTCCATTTACTGGCAAGTATTATTTCCTCATTCATCTGCACAAATCAGAGAACAAAAATGAAAAATTATCCATTTCTAAAACCATTACCACTTAGAATTGGATGGTCTCTGAAAATAAGCATTAATTTCTAGTTAGTTTTCATTACACAGTCATGTAAATCTATTGAAGGCAGATAGAAAATGGCACATGAGTAGCTTTGGATTATAACAAAAATTCTTAGTTATCAAACACTATTTGAAAGTGATAATTGAAAATATATGGGCAAGCTGCTTGGATAATGTGGATTTTAATCAGAACCTCTTCATTTGCACTAGCTGTGTGCTTAACAAGTCTCCATGAATTTGCCTTACTGCAAAGAGCACTTAAAGTAATGAAGGCAACATCTGTAAATAAGAAAACAGGAAACTTCTTTCTTGTATCCTTCCTCTCTTACAGAAAGGCTGATTCCTGGGTTAGGAATAGGATCAGCATTCTTTGTGTACTTTCTAACATGTTCAAAATTATTTCTAATAAGGATTATAATTCTGTTTGAATAATAGAGCCCTAAACTTGGCATTCATCAAAAATGTTCAGAGATATAATGGCTAGCGAAAAGAGGTTGTTTTGATAATCTGACGTGACACAAAGTCACATATATGTGATCTTCACACAGAAAGTTCTTCAGGCTGAAATGCGACCTAAGCACACATAAAATGCATACATTAACTCATAGTGGCTTGCCACTGTTTCCAAGCCACTGCATTAAGTCCCTTGATCATCTATTCAGTCCTAATTTTGTTGCGCAGTGTAATATTCAGCTGAACAATATAGCCTTTGAAATATGGAAAAGCACTGAGATTTGATTAACTGATGGAAACAATGAATAAATAACAAATTAGTGTGGGCTGCACAAACCATGCTGTATTAATATTCAGGCAGTTCTGCATATCTGTTTATTTTAGTCATTCAGACTCATTAACCCAGTACAAAACTCCAGTTGTGACACTCTATAGTGTTTTCTGGCACATTTCATTTCTTTAACCACATTCTGGAAATACTTGTTTGGCTCAGACTTTGCCTTCTTATACTTCAACATTTGCATGATTTGGACAAGTGAGTGTAGAAAAGCTATGCCAGGACTCCTGGCAAAAGGTAGCTATGAGATTTGGCTTCACTGGACGCTTGTTAGAGCAACCCTCAAGCTGTTCTAACCTGGAATGAGAAATCAGAGCACTAATTAGATCCTGAATAACTTAAACTGCTGCAAACAGGAGAAAAATATGCTCCATAAACCCTCACAGACTTCAATGGCTTATACTGTAAAGGGTAACTAGGTATTGTTGTGACTGATGTATAATACACTGTCAAAGAAAGAGACAGAAAAACGTTACTGGTGAGTATTTGCAAAGTATTAAATAATCATGTGTGGCACTGTCAGCACAGTAAAGAACTGCCTGAAACACAAGGAATAGATACAGATAATGATAAATAGGAACAACAACAGAACTGTTTAGAGAGAGCTAGTTCATAGGGATTTTTCTGACTGAATTAAGCTGCTTGAAATACAATGCCAGCGATCTTGCAGTGAACAGGATGAGTACATATATTGTTAGTGATTTGGTTTTAATATATTAGCCAGGCAACCCACATTTGCTGTCATTTCAAAACAAATGAAAGCAGGCAGCCAAATCTATCACTCACACTTGCTCTAACTCTGAAACACATAACGTGTTTCATTAGCCTATTCTGCCACAAGAAAACTGAAACCAACATGTTGGATTTTTTTTAAATCTTATTATAAATCACTGTAGCGTGTATGAAAAAAATTGAAACATGACATATGTCACAAAATGTTCAAAGTATTATGCACTTGGCCTGTCATTCTGTGCAGAGGAACATTTGCTATTCAGCAACACCCACCATTCCTGTCTGCCAATGCCATGCACTGCAGTAATGACATTACCACTCATCACATTTTTATGCTGATTGTCAATAAAAGCCAATATATCTGAGGACAAGGTTCAAGATGCAATTCTTGTACCATCATCAGCATGACTCAGAACCAAATGATTGATTTCTAAAAATGAATAGTAAGTAATAATTTATTTTAAAAAAATAAAATCCGCTAACAAGAAGTTTTGTATTTCCATCATTTTTAGCAGCTGCTTTGAAAAACACTGTAGAGGTTCACTGAAATACCAAGCATGTAAAGTAAAATTTGCTTGATATGCTATGTGGAAATTTTTAAATTCTACCTCAGTTTCTAAGCAGATTAAAACACCGCTTTTAAAAGGAGGCAAATAGATTTTACAAAGACACATCTGATCATGATGCATTTTATATGCTGCCAAATGACCACCATACAAATGCAAAAGAATGAAAAATAATTTTTTCTTTTCAGTAAAAGAATGTAGAAAACCTCACTATCTAGAAAGTCACTGATCACATTTTCTTTAACATGCCATTCTATGGTCAGTTCTATCCTCTGCTGGAACGCAGCTGAAATTTTCACAGTTATTGACTACAGAACTCTCACTATCTACTGCTTTTCTTTCCACCCAGAATCAGCAGTAAAAATTCATTGGAAGAAATTTGATGGATAAATTTATGTTGTTATCATCACCACGGCTAGTGAGGTCCCTGTGCTCTGCCTATCAACTATCGTAAGGAGGAAGGCAGCCTGCATCCACGGTTGCTAGTGAAGCCAAAAACAAAGGCAGGGAGCTCAACTGCATGCTACAGACACAGGTGAAAAAATGAGTTGGAACTAGACTCCCTTCATTCAGTTCTCCCTCACAGACAAACCTGTAGCAAAAGTGTAGTTTACTGTCAACAGACAACAATGATTTCTGCAATTTCCAGTTTGTGTTGTGAAATCTTCCTAGAGCTCCATGACCTCCACTTTGCCACAGCGTCCAGAGCCCTTTGGGGGGCCACTGATCACAGGACGTTTCCTCTGCAGCACATTCTGTTCTCCAGCCTATATTCTTGCTTTAGCCATGAACTTTTACTCCTCTTCTGTACCAAAAAAAAAAAAAAAAAAAAAAAAGAAGAAGAAAGGTTGTGGGACTTCTTCTGTCCTGCAAATGTGGCTACTAGGCAAAGGAGATGGTGCTGTTAGCTTGAATGCAAAAGAATGTGAGGCAGAGCATACAACAACTCTAAGGTTATACACAATCTAACTAGAAGTTACGCAGCTTTTATAGTCTACTCTCTACCTGTAGACCACGTATTATTTCACAGAAAGGGTTATGTTCATCCTCACTTTACAGAACAAAAAAAAAAAAAAATCAGAAATTTTCCTAGGACCACAACACAGTTTAAACAAGAATCAGAACAGAAGTCAGACCTTGACTGCCAAACCTATGTCCCGGAAAGTCCCCCAGTTCCTGGACCAGACCATTTTGATGAGATATTGAGTAAGTTATCTTATTTGTTTTTCAGGTTAACTAAATAGTATTTTGAGATAATGGCATTTTTGTATTGCCCTATGCAGACTAAAAAAAAAAAAAAAAATCAATATTTGCCAAAACAAATTGTAATACCATAATGAAATACTCAGCAGTTCAGTTTCTTCACATTATCAGTTGCCCAAATACTCCAGACATACACACTCAGAGAAGTCTCAGCAATTTCACAGTAAAGTGTTCATTTTATGTGGACAACTTGAACAATGCTGAAAAAAAGAATGTCTGAGTTTTCATAAGTTTGATAATGTGTAATGTATCTATTGTCAAAGTATGGACACATAGTTGTAATATCAAATTGCAGGGAATGTTCCTTTGCCTTACAAGAAAAAAAGATAAGAGAGGCACCTTTTATCTTGAAGATGAGAAAAACAGATTTATATTCAACAACTGACAAGATCTTTGTGTTCAGTGAGAGCTGCCACAAAGAGGTTACCAGAAACCATTTAGCTTCAAGGAATAAAGCTATGATTGAAGTAACTTTATGTAGTTTGTGTACCAAATGGCATAGCAGTGGGCAAAATAGACAATTCAAGTGATTGCTCACCAGCCATTTTGGCAGCAGAAAGCTATCAGAGGATTCATACACTTGCTTCATAAAGCAAGAAACCTAACCTTGCAAAGAAAATAACATTCCTGGGTAAATTCAGATTAAAGGGTAAATATTCAAATGAAACACTGAGATGACAGATTCAGAAGAGGGATGTAAGAGTTATTTTTTCCTAATGAAGAAAGGAAGGAAAGCTGAAAAAAAACCTAAGCAGTTCACATTCTGTCATAATACATTGATGCTGATGTTAGAGCATGCATAAGGAGATGGAAAAAATAAATGGATATAGATTTGAATTCAAAAAGAGTAGTAGACCTGACACACATTTCAGAATTCATGATAGAAACTGTGTTTGAAATAAATTATGACACGCAAGTGTCAAGTGAAGCTGAGAATTAGCCAAGAAATATAGAAATACAAGATGTTAGAATTGAATGTAATTGGGATTTCACAACTGAGTGGAATGTAGTTTTTTGACAAAGGAAAAATTTCAGACTTGGAAAATCATTTGGAAATACCAAGCCACAGATGCAATTCTGGATAACTTTTAAGTACCATTATATTTTTACATCTACTCCCTTAACTGTTATGCTCTACAGACTGCAAAGTGCCATCACCACCAGTTTACAGAGAAATATATGTATACTTAGGAATCCTACCTCCCAGAAAAGAATGCCCCGCTCATCAGCTTAATGGTGCAATATTCCCTTCTGCATAGCAGGATTAATGGGGCCAGAAATTAAGTTTTGCAAGAGAAAGTGCACGACTCTGTCTTAACAGTTAGTAAATGCCCCTGTTCCTGCACAGAAAGAAAATGCAGCTGTGACCTTACAGACTTCAGCTACAGAAGAAGCTGGACATAAGAACCCTTCAGCTGCAGCCTACTAAGAAGTCCATTAATCCACCTTGATGTCTACTTCAACAATGAAACTTTTGCTGTTTATGTAGTGCTGGCTACCTTAGTGTCAGTTTCATCTAATCATATTATTTAATGCAGGGGAATTTAGGAGATGGTCTTGGAAACCTTGGTAGTCTCTTATCCTGAAAGTGAATTTGCCTATCTTACATTCCCTAGTAACTGGTTACGAGGAGGCACAGAAAGTGAAGCTCTGTAGGAAGACAGCTACTATTCCGGACTAGGATTCTTGGATCAGGAACCAGGATACAAATAATTAATTTGAAACTAGACTAAAGAATACTATTCATTTTCATTTTCTTTTGGTTTAGTGAATCTTTAATTCTTTATAATAGCACAGCTTTCACAAAAGAATTATTAGTATATGCATCCATATGATAAGGGCAATATAGAAAAAATGCAAAAATTTAAGGAATCTAAACATATTACTGCACTCATAAAGGGGAAATAACTAAACCTAGGTCAATTTGATAAGATCCTAGAGCTTACTAGGATGAAGAGAGAAAAATTCACCTATGTAAGTTGAACTTGCCTGCATCACCGCTACCCGTTAACATGAAAATCATTCATGTTGAGTGAAAGGAAGGACATGAGCACTTATTAACAGGAGAAAACTGTATCCTGTGACTGTCGCACAGAGGGAGGCACTTAAATGGTCTAAGAATTTAATCTATATCCTTTGGATATGATAACTGCTCAAGTGGAGAAGCATGAGATGGGTATATTTATGCTTAAAATTGAGTAATTTGGCTGTCCAAGATGGACTGATACCATTTTGAGACATCAGATTTTGTCACTTTCAAATCAGTAGGCTCAGCATCTAATTCACTGTTGTCCGGCTTGCAAAGCAGCTGCCTAAACCAGAAGTGGTACAACTCACAGCACTGATGCACAGGTATCCTCTTGTAGATACGTCCCAGAGTTTATGAATTAAAATATTTCAAACATCGCTCATGTACAGCAGTATTTGCTGGACAGAGCTCTGAATAGGTGTCGAACAATAGTAATCACCCATTTTCTTTTCAATAACCCCTGGAAATTCACTGGAAATTGTGAACTTTGGTTTTGTATTGAGTGGAGGAGTACAGGGCTTTAATCTGACTACTGGCAATCCAGTTTTTGGATGATTTGTATGCAGTATTTACACAATAAATGTGTCTCTTTTTCATTTACATTGTTAGTGAGCAGTAACAACAAAATTATCTGCATATTCTGAAAGATTTCAAGTCACACTTTCAGTAAGACTTGTCTCTATCAACAACTAATTTATCACAATCATTCAAAAACTGTAAGGTGAAAGTACAGAGGTGAAGGTTATTTGACCTCACTTAACCAAAACAGAAACGTAACTTGAGTAACTCATTTGATCTTTTAAATCAATAGATAAGAAGCATATTTCTTTATCAGCAGAGGTTTCTTATCAATACTAAATATCTTCTCTTTCCTTTCTCTTAACTTTTCACACTACAAAATTGTAATGACAAAACTAGAAATTTTTGAAATGATGACAAGCATCAAAGAAATAAGCTAGTACGGTTGTTAACCTTTATAATTGTATAAATTAAGCAGAACTAAGTTGATTGCAAATGGGCTCATTTCCAGGCATTTACAGACTAGAAATAGCAGCATTTAAATTTATACATGCCTCCAGACTCAAACTACATATCTGCATATGCAAGGAGAACCATAAAATAATAGCTCAACTGGGAGAGATTAGAGAGACATTTACCTGAAGAAAAAAAGATTAAGTAAATGATCAATATCCGGTTAAAGGCTTTCTAGTAATATCTAGTAATATCACATAAACATTATAATTTATCCATACAAGGTTATGGCAAAATAAAACTGAACTGATTTAAAATGAACCAATCAACTGAAGCAACTTAGACAGTCAATCCAACAGTTACCATGCCTCAGAAAGAGAGAATTCTTATTCTTATTCTTCCTTAGCACTCAAGAATATGACACTTTTGGAAATGTTCCTCCGCTATTCACTGAAACAAACAGTCCAGGTAGGGCAGCAACATGACCTTACTTTCCTCTTGCTGCTTTCATGCCTCGAAAGATGAGCCACTTAGTAATGGAATTCACAGAGATGGAGTTGTAACTGGTAAACTACAGTCTTTCATATTTTTTGCGAATTGCCTGTACTTCCTTGTCATATTTTTCAGTGCTCTAGGTGTACATTTCCTCAAATACAACTTTAAACAGTGGCTCACATCCCTATCTTAAATATATCAACATAGCCTATGTTATTAGCCTTCCATCAGAAGGTAGCTACCTGAGTTTTTGACCACACTTCTACATCTCTTGCAGGCATTATCATTTATCTTACTGAAGGTGGTTTCAAATGTTTCAAATCTGAAGCAGAATTCATGTAAAATGCATGTGAAATATCAGAGGATCCAAATGACCACACAATAGCTCAAAAAGAAAATAAGTGCTATTCTGGTCTTCAGCAACCTCTAGATAGCCTTCCATAAGCTAGCTTCACCTATGTCTTCTTTTAAGAGCCAGTACAAGAAGTCTGCTTTCTCTACAAAAATTACATGAGGTGTCTTCAGTCAGGGTTGGTCCTAACTTTTACACATGACATTAGCAGCAAAATAGGATTAACAGAGATGACAGCAGCTTGTTAAGCCTTTTATGTTCAGTGATATATAGTGCACATCAAAATTTCTCATACGAAAAAAGGTTCAGTCTTAACTGAAACTTACTGGGAAGGTTTGGAGCTAATTTGAATTCTTTCGGTTTGCTACAGAGAAACTAAAACAAAAGAGGCATTGAGATTAACAACACTTTAATTCTTAGAGGCAATCCATTTAGGGTTATGGAATTCAGGGAAAGCTTATGCTTGTTTACACATAGTGACTCTCCAATCAATACATTTATTGCATGTTTATATATTTCAGTTTTATTCCTGATACTCCTCACACTTACTGATCATGTTTTTTTGCTACACTTCAAAGGAAAAGCAAGTTCCTATGCCAAAGTTTCTTTGGTTACTCACCTTTCTTTGCCCTCAACAGGGAAACTGTTGTGATGTTCTCAGCAGAATAGGACATACATAATCTCAAAAGGAAAAACATTCCCAGAAAGCGATCCCCTTTTCTCAGGAACAGTGAAGTGGCCCATTTATTTTTAATTTTAGACTCCTAACTCTGACACCTAAATGTTTAAAAGGTACTTTCACTCTGAGCAGAACACTGGATATGTTTTTTCCAACAATAAGATTTCTTCAGCTAACACATATTACATATAAATTTACATAATTCAACATTAATTTCTTGTAGAAAAAGAGATTTCTAAAAATTTACTTTTCAGGCACTTATCTTTTTTTATAACTTCTTCCTTAGAGTTCTGCCTTATAGATAGACCTTATTGCCACTAGCTTATTTTCTTTGTCATAGCTCTCACTGGTGTCCTGGATAGCACTGTTCAGCCAGTGGGTTACAGATAATGGCAGTTTAAATTGAATAAGATGTTGCAGAGTCAAACAAGGAAGGCGGAAAAGAATCCAGGACAACAAAGCATACTGGATCAACTTCCGCTTGCCCCTGGTATTATGGACTGGTTAGTAACAAGGCAAACAGTATGCTCCTGCACTATTCTTAGGAAAATTATTTCTCTTAGAGATTGTGGCATTTTGTAGTGCAGGTAATCTTACCCTGACGCTACAGCGTAAGACAAACTGAGAAGACTGAAGGCTTATATGGACAGTTTGTATACTTCACTAATAAATACCTTGTTCAAAACAAGAACTACTTTGCTTTAAAATAGAAAAAATGGAGCAAGAAAATAGGATGGAATACAGCTGTGTGTTAAGGCACTATCTTTATACCTAAACACTATGAATACTAAGGAATTTAATTTTACTCGAGGTAAGTTGCTATTCAGAAGTCTTCATTCACCTATAATGCATATTCTGCACTGCTATCACAAACTATACTCCCCATATCTCCTTCATATTCCTGCTGTCCAGTCCTCGATCAGATGTCATGACCTTAATCTTCCCTATTTATACATTACTAATTTGAAAAAAGAAACATTGGAAATAGACTACATTCTTTAGATGATTCTGTGTATATTCTGGTAGATTATACATCAGAGTAGATGCAAAAATTTAAAAAAAACATGCAGCAGCTGAGGTGCAAACTGAGCACTGATTTTTGTCTTTCGTATGTAAAGACAACCTAATAGAGAAGACTAGCTATTTTTGGCACATTCTCCCATACCACAAAGTGGAAGAACTACCTTCATGCTCCGTTTCTAGAATTAGACAGTTACGCAGCCTTTCTCTTGGTGTTTAAAATTAGAATCATGTCTTCTGAACACAGTAGCTCAGGCCTTGTTTTGAGTGTGGAACCGTAATTTTGCAAGTATACTTACCTAGAAGTTTATTTCACTTGTTGTATGCATTATGCCCTTGATTCTTATAGCACGTTTTCATTCACAATACATTATTTGAGTAGGTATTTCATGCTCATTTTGCAGTTGATTCTATCTCTTGTCTCAATCTTCAACAAATGCCACTTTATTTATATATAAATACAGTTTAAAACAACCAATTTGCAAATGTGCCTGAGGATGATTCTTTCATTAAATAACATGTTTCATCTTATTTACACATTTTCAATGGGTGAAAGAAGTACCAGATGTTAACGGGAGATGATTCCAGTAGCCAGAACATAAATAAAAAGTTTAGATTAAACATCTGTTTAGTCTGCCTGATATCTATTCTTTCACTTTTAAAAATGTATACATTCAAACTTGTCTCAAGCACAACTCAATGGCACTGAAGACACAATAAAGAGCCTAGCCTCTAGAAAACGTTGCATCTACATGCTGAAATATGAGTTCTAGAATGTGATACCCCAGAATTGAGCCAAGAAAAATATCAGCCACTGTAAATGCTTCTAGAACGCCTTTTTTTTTTTTTTCCTCCCTCCAGACAGGTTGGAGTACTGTACTAACAAAAGTACCCAAGTCTGGAATGCCTGACACAGCCTTATACCTCATCAGAAAAATGTTTCCCGTCTGCAGCAATGATTCATGAAACAAAGGAAGAGTCTGGTCATGAACAAGACTGCTAACACTTGTGCTGAGTGTTACAATAAAAGCTCATCTGCACACTAACAAAGGAGCAGAGAGACACAACAGCAGTGGTGAGATGGGAAAGGAGCCCAAGTAATGTTCTGCTCTATTCTAGACATTTGAACACAATCCAGTAAATGTATTGATTTGGAAAGTAATAATGACAAAAAATATATATGTTTAGAAAGCATTGACGACTCCTGCACCAACTTAGGTGAAAGGAAAGGAACAATTTTATAGATGAGTATTCTTCCTTGCAAAGTATTTAGTACCATACAAATTATATTTTCCATTATAACCAAGAAAATCTTTGCAGTCTTCAGTTTTCACTCCATGCTCCTCTCATTTCCAAAAAGCAATCCAGTTATACTGACAGTCTCTTTTCCCCAGACAAATAAAAACGTAGAAAACATTAGAGAACATTAAATAAGTAGAGATAAGGAAAATACTACCTGTAATTTCACATAACAAAACAGAAGTCACTACCTTTACTAAGTTACTAGGACTTCTGCACAGAAATAATAGTACAAGACTGGAGGAAAGATGGAGGATGAATCTAGAATTGTACTCCTCATACACTTTTGTACCTGGTACTTTGGAAGGGCAAAGTAGATTCAGACAAAATACCTGTCAGCAAGACTAAGCTTAAGAAGTATTTTGTCTTCTGGATACAGAGTACACTAAAATATACTGCTACATACACTGCTTACTGGGATCTCTGATGTTTCTAATTTGGCAACAAGTATCAGTGGGTACTGTGTATTGTGATTCTGTAACCTGATTCTGCAACTCAATTTCCATAAAACAGGAACAGTGTATCACCTAAAGTCACACGGCCCACATTTAAAATAAATGCAGGAGAGACTGTAGAACACTGCAATATTGTAATGAAGTAATTTGAAAGTCCATGAAGAAGTATATGCTGTTCCCCTCCCCACACACACCATGTTGAGTGTAAATGAATTTATCAAATAAAGTACTGTGTAAAATTTTTAATGACAAGGTTTAAACAAAAATTGAATATTTGTATATTGAATGAGATCTGGGATTTTGCTTTTAATTATAGAAACTTGGGCTTTTTTCCCCCCCAACATCTGTACTATAGTGTATAAGCAGTTCAATCAGCATTGCACAATAAACTCAACTGTAGTCTTCAAATTCTTAGCTTTGCAATGTGAATATTTCCATAGTTTGAAAATCATAACAATCAGATTAATCCCTCTTGCAATTCTCTCATGATATAACTAGTGTTAAGCATTACAGACCAGGTCTTTTTAATCAACCATATATGCTTTTCCATATAAGGAATGAATACACCAGTCATAAATGTCATGAAACAGTTCATCTGCCATTGTACAAGCACTGAACATTTACTCAAGAAGGGTCTAGGAACAGACATTCCTCCAAGAAAAATATATCTAAGCTGACTGAATACAAAACTACGCAAAGAATAAAATCGCTAAGAATTGATTTAATCTGTTCACTCTACTTGCACTCTCTCCCCTTCAAGAATTCAGTTTTTAATGTAGTATCAGAGATCAAATTCTTTCATGTCAATTAATTCTTCTGTGCCTATCAGAATCATTGCAATAGTGGATATTTGGTTTTTGCAACCATAGTGACGAAATGTGTTTACTGGCTATAGTCACAAGAACTCTAAGCAAGTATTTGTTTAAATTCAGAAAATCTGAACACCAAATAATAGGGATTTGGGGAGCAGAGCTACAAAATAAGTCTTGCAACATTTTTCAGACACCCATCAACCAACGTGATTTTTCAATTAATTGAAAAACAAAATGAATTATAACATATGGAAAGAAAGAGGAATCAAACTATCTTAAGTTCTTCATCTAGTGCTGTATTATGCATGAATTCTCTCTGAAATCTTCAAATTCTTTTTCTTGAAGGCACATTTTATTTAACTCCTACATTTATAGTTTTAAATTAATATTACCAAAAGTTAACAAAAATTACCAAGGTAACATTTTATTTTAGGTGGTAGTGTTGTGATCCATCAAATTTTAAACTATAAATTCTTAAGGAAGTTTAGGTATTGGAGTGTTTGTCCCTATTTGACCATCCAGAACTCACAATCTGACAAAGTCAGTAAGACTATTAGCACAGTTGGTCAGGCTCACAATTAGTGACAGATGTTGTACAGAAGATGAGCACTGTATGGATGATATCACTCAAGAAGGTCTGCCAAAGATTCTCAGCATCTTCATATATTTTATTCTATATAATTCTGTAAGTATTGTGTGTTCTAAGACTAATGAAGAATGTGAAATGCCCTAAATCTATACTGAGAAACAAAAATGGAACAGTCTGTGCCTGATGCCAAAGTTACAAGCACAGACTGACTTCACTAGCACAAGACTTTTCACTTCAGTTCAGATGGGGAAAAAACCCAAATCTTCCCTATTCTAGCATAATTTTAAATGTCTTGGGGGTACAGAAATTACAAACATTTTATCAACTAGAAAATTCACTGCAGCTGCAGATTTCTTTAATTCAGTGATTCACTTTTCAGTTATCTGTATTATTTCTACTAAAAAAGAAAT
This sequence comes from Numida meleagris, assembly GCF_002078875.1. NCBI lineage: Eukaryota > Metazoa > Chordata > Aves > Galliformes > Numididae > Numida > Numida meleagris. The sequence continues at coordinate 49,789,614 of NC_034412.1, forward strand.
TAAAATCTACCTCTTCTTGCAAAGATATGAAACAAATTAAACATTTTTTGTAGTGTACAGCATTATATTGTTTTCAAGACAATATGCAAACAAGTAGAAACTCTAAAGGGATACAACTATATTCTAGTTTATTTCTTCAGTACTTGTTTTACAAAGTGTCTTACAGACATTACACCACACAAGATAAAGCAGTACGGTTCAGAAGGACTTAAAAATACACTTAATGTCTTCCCACTGGATTAAATCCAATTGACTAAGACAATGGAGTAGCTCTTGATTATAAAAATTTGACTGAACTTGGAACATATTTCTTTCATTATTGAAAGAGTAATTCCCTCCAAAACAAGAAAATGAAATAAACAACACCTCTTTTTCCCTAGCTGCTGCACAAAATCCAGTAAAATCCTGATAACAACTTTCAGTTGAGATTTTAGATGAAAACTTTTAACATCCTCATTTTGACATAGTTTTACCTGCAAAGAGTTAGAGGTAAAGATTCAGTAGAGGACCCTGAAGTGACAGGAATTTTAGAGGTAAACTTGAAATACAAGAGCTGCTCCAAAAGTATTGCCTTTTATTTTTTTTAATATATAGTCCAGATTTGGCACCTTCTGACTTCCATCTGTTCAGGCCAGTGAAGGATGGACTGCACAGGCAACATTTTCCTAGCAACAATGCCATCATAGGAGCTGTGACACAACAGGTCACCTCCACTGGTGCTGATTTTTTCAGTGCAGCATGCAGACTCTTGTACATTGCAGGTGAATATACATACCTAATGGCAGTGGCTATGTTGAAAAAACAGTGTTTTATAGCTAATAATTTTCCCTATCAAATGGAGTTATTGTGCTCTTTGTCGCTGTTAGAGTTTCCACAGAAAAAAAAGGGTGCATTACTTTCAGAGTAACCTATATATAAGAGGTTACATTATTCTAGGCATCACGTGAATTGTACCTCCTGAGGGGTATGCAAATGACTGGAATAATACTGTCCAACTGACATTCCCATGTATTGAAGTATTGCAAAGATGATCAAACAACATATCAATTTATCCTACTTAATAAATCATGTAATATGTAAACTAAGACATACAAACATTTGTGACATATGCAGTCATAATACTTTGACATGCAAAAATCCACTAAATAAGGTGAAGAAATATTACATTTTACTGCCACCAGATAGTATTACTTATTACTTTGAACTGCATGTCTCACATGCTAGTTTCATAGTTTTTGAAGGGCAAGAGTCCTTTGCCTACTGAGAAACAATAGGAATATTTGCCTCTTAGCTGTGTAAATATTATATTCCAATTGTGATTTTCACTTCAGTGAGATGGCCCAACATATTCACAGCCAAAATATTGCTAATGGCTTGCCCATGCCAATATGAACTCTCAGCAGAATTTCTGGATAAACATTGTTTCAGCCAGGCAGACAAAGAGCAATGAACATATGTTTTAAATTGATGAGTCTCTTCTGGCTAAGTAAACTAACCTGACATTGAAGAAGGCCAATGACATCAGATAATAGCAAATATTTTAAAATGTTAAAGTAATTTTCCTTTGTCTAACTTCTGTTTTGAGTACAGAAAACAAATGTCAGAAGTCACCCATCACCAAACTCAAAGAAAACCAGATTTTTGGAGAAAATGAAGTAACTTCACTACAGTGTCCCTTTATGATACCTCTATAACATATACTGGTAATCTGATCTTTTACCTCATCTCTTACACTTCCAAACACTTATTTTTTTTCTGTTAGATAACTCCATTATAGATACAGAATTGTACGGTGACTCAGCAATTGAATTTGACTTGTCCACATTCAACTGAACTTGTACTCTCAAACAAATACTTGACCTGTTAGATTTGGCACTGCACTGTCAGAGATAAACACAAACTCTTATTTTTCCTAAATTTAAAAACAATGTCACAGATTTTCAAAAGGACTCTTGAGAAAATCCAGAGACAAAGGCTGTTAGCCATCTTGAAACAATTAGTAACTTCCATAATAAGAAAAAACATTTTAAAAACAATGTGTTTTTAACTTAGTACCTATTAATACAGGGTTAAACTAGATTCTCTAAAGTTAGAAATCAGTATGGATAAACAGAACATTAAAAGACATTTAAAAGATTATCTCAATTCTTGAAGACTTATTTTTTTTAATGTTCCTAAAGATTGCAATATGAGTAGACAATTACTAACTAGCCAGTTACAAATATTGTATGAACGTTCAGCTTTTGACTGAATATTCTTACAAAAATCCTATTTCTCTTAAGATGTTAGTTTTAAAAATACGAAAATTTTATTTCTGAAAGTTAGACTACAATGAACAAAAATTTCCATTGCTGTAGTCTTCATTTATCTTGCCATCTAAAAATTCACTCTGAATTTATTAACTTGCCTGTAATTACAAAGGCACTGTATCAGAAGGAATAGACATTAATGAAGGTTCTTATTTGAGTAGATTCACAACAACTGTACTCATTTTATATAGTTGAGACACCTTTTCATTACATCTAGATTACTTCATACAATTCCCTGCATGTGATACACAACCTGATTTTTAAACAGTTTCCAAAAAAACCCCGAAAAGGCCCAAATAGCAGCTTAGGCAACTTTAGACTGATTAGCACTTAAAACAAATGTTCTAAAATAACCCTAAAAAGCTATAAGGTGTTTTAGTAGGACTAATCTACCCAACCTGCTGGAGATCTACAAGAGCCTGTATTTGGCTTGTCTTCAGCTTTGCAGTTCTCAGACTTCAAAGTGATTTTCTTCTGGTTAAGAAGTGTACAGAATAAGCATGTAATCCCTACAAGAGTTTACCTAATTGGGTCAGACCTTGCAACTTTAAATTGACCCTACATAGAGCTATATTGTAAGGCAAGTCAGAAAAGCTTGATTTATAACATTAGAAGAGTTTATAAGGGATCCATATTAATTATGTAGCATGAGCAATATTAAAATTGTGTATCTTTGCATAAGGTTCCTAGCACCATTTAAGTTATATTTTCAGTGTTAAATAGTTACTTTGGAAAGAAAGACTAATTATAACAACACACCTTTTAAGTCACTATAATACATAAAGGAATATATTACATATTGTTAGTTAATTGCAGACTAAAACCAAGTCACCTGAAAAACCAGTGAGCAGAGACATCTGGACAAGAGATACACTATGCTAACAGAATGTCACACAGCATCTAGGGCACACTAGTGAGATCCACACTATGTTTGCGCATACAGCAATCTTAATTACAGAAATTGAGTGAAGATGTTTATAATAGGGCCTTTGTAACTTCACTGTGTATGCATCTTCTAATAAGAATACTAGGACCCTAGCATTTACCCTACTGCATAAATTGTCACAGGGAGAACTGTTGATGCTATAGCAGTTTGTAATTCAGAGAGGACAGATGAACTGTCCATTTATTTTAATCAGCAGCATAATGAATGTTTTTGTTAAGAGAGTCTGCATTTTCAATGTCTTTTCAGAAAAAAAGTAAATAGGAATGGAAAGAAAAAAGCCAGAACAAAACCCAGCAACGCAGTTCTACTCTTGTGAGGCCTTCAGCTGTGTAGCATCAGATTAACAGCAAATACAAAGTTTCAAAGATGAAGGATATTTTCTTTCACTGATATCGGTTACTTCCTGGGCACTTTTACCATATCTGATAAAGAGGTTTCTATTAAAAGCATTTTACTAAATAATTATAGAATGATACTAGAACTATAGAAAGCATTACCTGAGATGCTTCCTTTGACAGTTGAATAATTCAATAAATAAAATATAGGAAATTAGAATTTATGATTAGAAGACAACGTAAAAAAGAATAATGGAAATACATGGTGATTAAATTCTGAATCTCAAAATAGATATTTGAGCTCTTCACATAACTACAGTATAATTTAGGAACCGCTACCTTGAGTGAGAAGACTGACTGTATTTACTGAAGGGCAAAGGTAATAAATCACAAAGGTTCTCCCACTGACAATGGGAAATTTTCTACATACTGAAGCAGTCATCAGGATGCAGGACAAGTGCAGGAATAATCAGATATCTCAGCTCACCTGGGA